>NW_023660733.1:5000-18773 GCF_015228065.2 Penaeus monodon | reverse complement strand
GAAAAAGGGAATATTGGGTTATATGGTGAGGGGTAAACAAGAGATAATTATATGAGGACACAAATTTCTCGGAGCAAAATATCATGGTTTATGGGGGGGTTGTGATTATGCAAAAAGGGAACGAAACCCCCTTTTAAAAGAAAATTTCATGAAAAAGCAAGTGGTAATTTGAAGAAACAAAGAAAGCAAAATCTGACCTCCCACAAAGAATGTAAAGAAAATCGGGAGAAAAGAAAATATGCCCAAATATAACAAAGCCCCCCGGAAGGGAAAAAAGATAAAGTAAAAAAAGAACAAAGGACTGAAGAAGAAAATTTTGATTGGGGAGAGGTTTCTAAGCAAAACAAGTTACCTGGGAAACCCCAAAATGTAGAGCGAAAAACATAGTTTTGAAACCCAAAAGAAATACTGGAAAGTTTATGTGAAAAAGTTTATAAAAATGATAGGTTTTTCGAAATACTAGGTAGATTAAAACTGAAATTTTTAAAAACCGGATGTATAGCATCGCGAATAAAAATGGATTCCCCGAGCGTTTTGAACTTTTAGGACAGAGACTTTTATGGTTACGGAGGGGGAAGGGGGTTAGCAGTATTAACAAGGAAAGGATTTATCATAAAGGAGTTAAAGTTTAAGCAACCCCCAAAATGGAACTAAAGGAAATTTGGGGAAAAGAAACAAAAGGATAAGATAAAAATAACCACAGTAATCCAAACCCCCTACATCGGTGGGGGCACAAGAAATTCATAAAAAAACAATTAAAGAAACGTTGAAGCCCCCGGTGAAGTGATACAATTTTTGGAAACCAATGAAAAGGGAAAAATTTTTGTAGCAATAATTTTAATAAAAAAAACGACAGTATAGCGACCAAGAGCGCAGCCAGTTTTTCGTGGGTGTAAAATTACTAGAAGTCATAAATAGTACCCTTTTCCAAATTAGCAATATTCAGGGTAAGGGGTTAGACAGCCCGCCCTAGTTGAACCCAAATTCACAAAGAAAAGAGATATAAAGGATATAGGTATTGTTCTGTAGTAAAAAAAAAGGGCCCTTAAACTAAAATTTGTGTTGCTACAGAGAAAATCATTAAATAAGAAAAGAAATGGAAAAACAAATTACAAGAGAGGTAATTTCAGAAGCGTTTTAAATTTTTTTTGATGGCTTAAAAATAGGGAAAAAACCCGGACGAAGAGAATATGATAAAAGTATTCAAAATCTTAAAAAGTCTTTTAAAAAAGGAGTAGACAAATTTTATAAGTTCAGAACTGAGAAAAAAAAGGCCAAAAGTGATTCATTGATAAATCAAAAAGACAATAAACAGTCTTTTAAAAAAATAGTTAGAAGACATAGACCTCGGCGAAAATGAAAGGTGTAAAAGAAGGAGAAAGAAAATACCCAAACCATGAGGGGGGCGAAATTAGAGTTGTAAAGGATATAATCAATATATCAATCCCAAAATCTTTTTGAAAAATACTAAAAGTAGAGAGCAAAATATTTCCGTTTTTAAAACAACTTTTTTTGTACTAAGGAGGAATAAATGGTGAAACCCTTTAGGGGAAACGCTGGGTGGATTTATTATTTGGTTTTAAAAGGCATTGATAAAGATCCCATTTTGAAGACCCTTATGGAAATTAGATCCCTGGGTGGAGTTAAAGGCAAACCCTTAAATAGATGAAAGACTTTCTACATGAAATATAAATGAGCACCATAAATAGAAGCATTCTACACGGAGACAAGTACTAGCCGAGTACCTCAAGGTTTGGATGGAGAAGTAAAAGGGGTGGGACATGATAATGCTGTTCAACCATGTTACAAGAAGAATAAAGTTAGATAAAGATGACTATAATTCTGAGCACAATAAGGACGAGAGGACATAGTAAGAAGTTGAAAGTAAAAAGTAATGAAGATGTCAAAAGTTCAATTTTCTAAACAAATTATTGTAACAGGGAACAATCTCCCAAATGACGTGGTGGCTTGCCAAAATGTGCATCAAGCGATATGAGTTTAGCTCTCCTCTCGTACTAAAACAACTAGGTAAGAGCAAATAGAAAACAACACACACACACCCACACACACACACACATATATATATATATATATATATATATATAAATTTATATATATATATCATCATGATCTTCAAGAGGCTAACGCTGACGGGGCGCATGGCTGCATCCACCCTTCGGCGAGGTCTCCAGGCAGGCCCTCAGCCCATCTCCAATCCTCGCGACAGGTCTCGTCGAGTTGCCCAAGCAACTCCACCCAGGATTGTCTCGCAAAGAGACAGCCTGATGGGCAGGGTCATCCACAGGGAAACGAGCTAGGTGCCCATATAAACCTAAGTTGGCTATCTCGGATTATGCAACTAAAAGGTCCCATACCAGTCTCACGGTGTAGCCATTGGTTGGACACATGGTCCTGCCAACTGTACCCCATATCGGCGAAGAGACTTGTTACAAAAGGCATCAAGATGAGACTCCAAGCCTTGAAGACACATAGCTTGGTCCTTCTCCATAGGTAACGACATCTCCAAATGCTCTTGTTGATCGAGTTCATGGCTCCCGTTGCCCGACCAATCAGTCTACTGACTTCTTGGTCTGACAGCCCAGAGATATGGACTACGCTATCAAGGTATGTAAAAAATCTCTGTGACTTCAATATCCTCATTGCAAGCATGGATCAACTGAACGGGTTCCCCTAACAGCCCTCAAAGTCCTGAATCTTGGTCTTGGTCCAGGAGACCTCTAGGCCTAAGGGCTTTGCCTCAGTGCTATATGCATCAAGAGCACGATGCACGAGTCAAATGCCTCTTGAGGTCGATGTAGGCTGCAAGCAACCCACGACGGTGTTTCACAATTACTCGAAGCACCAGTATTTGGTATGTTGGGACTTGCCAGGAGTGTATCCAGACTGCTCCGGTCTCTGGTGCCTTAGTAGGTGGTCGCGGATCTGTTTCAGAAGGATGTGGGCAAAACTTGCCGGTATGTTTAGCAGTTGTAATGCATGGTAGTTGCTACAGTCCCAACGATTCCTTTCCCCTTCCAGAGCTGGATTACCACACCCCTCAACAGGTCAGGGGGAATGGTACCAGACTGCCAGATGGCAGTCAAGACTACATGTAAGCCCAGAGCCATAGGTTCTCCCCCAGCCTTTAGAAGTTCAGTAGGGATATCACATGTGCCTTCAGCTTTCCCACACTTCAGCTTGGAAATCGCCATCTAACCTCTGTTAGGGTAGGAGGTTCCCTGCTGATGGATGGGTCCAGCACAGGGTATTGTGATATCACTTGCATCCAAGCTAACTGTTGGAGGGTCTACCTGGTGCAACTGCTCAAAATGCTCAGCCAACATTCATGAACCTCAACATGATCTGAGATGATCTTTTCATCCACTGAGCAGACCTGCAGTCATCAGCGAGGAGGGCTTGGAGTTCAGCTTTCTCAGGACTTGGTAAGCAGGGCGAAGGTCATTTACAAAGAAATGGCCTTCAAACCTCCTCAGCAAGATTCCTGATGAACTGTCCCTTGTCCCTTCTCAGCAGTGTCCAAGTCCTCACGCACCAAAGAGCAACACAAGACCTGATTGCCATTCAGCGAGCCATGTGACATGCTTCAGTGGCCTCCATTGTCTCCAGGGAGAGTGATTTCTGCCTTGCCCTCGGGCATAACCAATGGACTCCTGGGTTGCTTCGAGTGTTTCACGCTTGAAGAACTCCCACAAAGTAACTGGGTCCGTCAGATTATTAAGTTCTATGAATCAATCAGAGACTGCCATGGTGAACAATGAGCATACTCCTCTTCGCTCATTCTGTCCAAGTGGAACACCTTAGAGTGGCGACTGGAGTGATGGGGAGTTTTGAAGTGGACCCGTTAGAGTAGCCACAACCAGCCCATGGTTATTGCCATAGAACTCGGCACTCTGGTAAACTCTACAGTTCTGGAGGATCCTCCATCGTGTGCTAACAAGAATGTGGTCAATCTCTTTGGGCATTGTACCTGTATCTCTGTACTACCACTGTACCCGTGTTGCTATACCATGTCCAGTGATGCGGGTTGGAGCAATGGTACCAGGAGCCTGAGATCCTCATTCTCTGGGATCTAGTAAAGTCCTGGAAAAGGAGGCTGTTCTCGCTGCTGGGATCAGCTTCCGAGCCATGGGGGCTGACAGTCATCTCATAGCCAGTTTGATCACAGCTGGATATCACATTGAAGTCGCCCAGGACAATGTGAATATCAATTGCCTGCCATGGATGAGTGCTTGGCATAGAACATCTCTTTCACATTGAGTTGGAAACTTCAGTAGGAGCATATGCAGCAATAAGAGACATGAAGCCAAAGCATGCTTCAGTCTCAGTGCCATAATATGCTCATCAACCGGTGAAGCCTCTACTACCGACGGCGAAGATGGCTGGAGATGGCTATGGCTACCCCCTGGAGATGATGATGCTCCAAGCGCCTATATGGATAGCTAACTGAGGTTAAGCCTTGGGCGGTCACTCGGTGTGCACGCCACCTGTGCCACTATCGCCAACGCTGCCCCAAACTAATTGGGTCAGAAGGCTGTGGGTCCCCATCTGCATGTGGGGTTCCCAAGGGCTTGCCCCACAAGCTTCATGGTGGGTGGCTCCTGCCAGGGCGCATGGCGGGACAAGTAACTCACGTTCCATCCTGTGCCCCAACATTTGCCCTCCTAGCGGGACCACAGCCTGCCTTGCTTGCTGGGTAGGAGGGACAGCACCCTTCCCCCGCATATCCATTTTTTGTAGGCATTGCCAGTATGTTATCTGGGGGGAGAGGGCTGGCAATGCCCACCTCCCCGAGCCGCCCAATAACCCCAGGGCGGGCTCGGGTATATATATATATATGAATATATAGATATATATAATATATTATATATATATATATGTATACATATATGTTATATATTCTGTATATACATACATACTACTTATATTCTTCTTCTTTTAAAGGTAGGTTCATGTCTGAGCCGCCGTGGTCACAGCATGATACTTAATTGTAGTTTTCATGTTGTGATGCTCTTGGAGTGAGTACATGGTAGGGTCCCCAGTTCCTTTCCACGGAGAGTGCCGGTGGTACCTTTTAGGTAATCTTTCTCTCTATTTATCCGGGCTTTGGGGACCAGCACTTGACTTGGGCTGGCTTGGCACCCAGTGGCTAGGTAGGCAATCAAGGTGAAGTTCCTTGCCCAAGGGAACAACGCAGCGGTCGGTGACTCGAACCCTCGAATTCAGGTTGCCGTCGTGACAGTGTTGAGTTCGACGCTCTAACCATTCGGCCACCGCGGCCTTACACATACTTATATATATGTTATAAATACTATAAACAAACATCCGGAAGGTGGTGCTCCACACATCTGTCCTGGCTGAACAAAGGCTGCCCTTCTGTTCGTTGCCTCCTGAATACACCTTATCACAGGAAGCAGCCACTTGCACCTTCCACTCCTGAGCTGGTTCACCAAGGACTCCTATGTGACCTACATGTCCCCTCGAGCAAGCCCAGCGACTTACCCCCTGTCACGTCTGATAAACTGACACTCAGCCGCGGAATCTTACAAAACTCTGTCAAAAATATGGAATGAAAGAAAATGGCCAGAAGACTGGGTTAAAAATCGTCTCTAATTTACTCCCATACCTAAAAAAGGTGAGGCACTCCAATGCAACAATATAGACAATTGCATAATAAGTCACAAGCAGCAAAATTTTGTGGGAAAATTATGGCTGAAAGAATGAAGTTGAAGTTAAGAGAGGAAATTGCAGACGGAACAAGAAGGTTTCGCCCTGGAAAAGTACCAGAAACCAGATTCTAAATTTAAAATTGATCATAGAGAAAAACAGAGAACATCAAAAAGGACCTATACTGTGTTTCATCGATTATTGTGAAAGCTTTGATACTTTTGATCACTATATCCTCTGGACTAAACATGAACGATATAAGTTCCAAAACCACATCATCCAACTAATGAAAAGCCATGTATGACCAACAAAAGCAGCTGTAAAGAACCACTTATGGGGGCTTAACAGAATGGTTCGAAGCAAAACAAGGAGTACGACAGGGTTGCATTCTGTCTCCGCACCTCTTTAATATATATTCTGAAACAATATGAGAGGTGCTCTAGAGAATTTGAAGGAAACTGTGGTGTTTGAGGATACAAAATATCAATCTGAGGTACGCCGATGATATAGTTTTGATTGCCAGCAGTATCACTGAACTACAACAAACTACTAGATAAAGTTTAGAGAAGCAAGCGAAAAGGCTGGCTTGTTTCTTAATGCCAAGAAAACTAAGATCATGAAGGATTTCAAAGATAACCGGCAATGAACAATGATGAACATTTACAATCAAGTGAATGATTGTGGAAAAAATGTGAAAGAGTTCACTTATCTTGGAGCGTTTTAACTAATACAGATGATGATTCACCGGAGATAAAGAAGAATTACATTGCCACAAACGCCACAATGGCTCCAATAATATCTGGAAAGACCGAAAGCATTACCTTACGGACAAAGCTGAGGTTATTGAACTTCATTAGTTGTCCCAATTGCATCATATGGTTTCTGAGTGTCGGGTGCTGAAGTAGAAGACAAGAAAAAAAAGATAAATATTTCGAAATGGGTGTTACAGATGATACTGAGTATAGCCGGGACAGAGAAGAAGGACGAATGATGGAAAGTGCTGAGAAAAATAAATGTAAAGACGGCTGTTGGACATCTTGACCGGAGGGAAATTACAGGTTATTGGTATTTGATGAGCAGTAAAAGTATGAGAAAGACTTGCTGACAGGGATGGGATAGGAAACAGAGGAAAGAGGGCAAAACGAAGACACAGATGAGCGACACATCAAAGAAATTTGCGGGCGGTCGATGGTACAAGTGGAAAAGAAAGCGTAAGATCGAGTTTATTGGCGAAGGATGGTGGAGGAGGTCCACGGCTGCCTCAAACATGACATACCGTTATTGATATATATATATATATTGTGTGTGTGTGGTGTGTGTGTGTGTGTGTGTGTGTGTGTGTGGTGTGTGTGTATATATATATAGATATATATATATACACACACACCACACACACACACACACACACACACACACACAAACACACACACACACACAAAAATATATATATGTCTATATATTATATATATATATTATATATATATATATATATATATCTATATCTATAGACACGCACATATATGTATGCGATGTGTGCATATATATATTCATACACAACACACACACATCACCCACACACACACACACACACACACCACACACACACACACACACACACACACACCACAAATATTATATATATATATATATATATATAATATATATATATATATATATATATTATATATATATAACCACACACACGCACACATATATGTATGAGAGTGTGCATAATATAATTTATACACACACACACACACACTGTATTTTAATCCTTCATGCTGAAGTCTCTCTCCCTCTCCATCCCTCCCCGTAAATTCCATCTCCCGAGGGAATTATGATGGACCGTGAATGAAATCTTCCTCTTTCTTAGACATCCATTAGCAAATATTTCGCCGAGACCCGTGAGTCAGCGGCTCTCTCTTTGCCCCGAAAGACGCCACTCTGGTACCTGGTTCTCAGTGTGACTCCGAGTGTGATGGAGAGCGAAGAACTGGGCTGTGAGGGTCCCCATGTGTGGTTTTACAGAGGAATGGAGAGGAGTATTTTTTCGGAGTAACAAGGGGAGGGGGAGGCCCGGGAGATGAGAAGGAAGAAAAGAAAGGGGAGAAGAAGGAGGAGATGAGTAGTGAATGCAGAGAAGGCGGAAAGGAAACAAGAAAAAGGAAAGAGCAGGGATGGGAAGGTCGGAGGGGTAGGAGCAGGGTTGAGTTGAGGACGGGGGCGAGATGGGCGAGGGAAGATCAGGGAGGGAGAGGAGAGGAGAAATGAAAGGAAGGAGGAGAGGTAAGAGAGAGGAAAGGATAGAGGATGAAGGAGAGAAAAGGAGAAAAAAGAGAGAGGATGGGGGCGGCGGAGAAGAGAAGGGATGGAAAGGGAGAAAGGGAGAAGGAGAAAAGAGGGAGCAAGGAGGGAGAAGGCAGGAGAAAGGGACGAGAGGGAGAGGAGAGGTAGAGGCAAAAAAGAAGGGGTAGGCGGAGGGAAAACGAGAAGGAGAGACCAAGAGGACGGGGGATAAAAGGAAAGGAATACTATAATAAATAATCATAATAATAATAATAGGTGGATGAGTTTGTACATACGTGGTCATGGGACATGGATAGGCTATGGGTGAGTCCGTTCCATGTCGCGTGCGTTGTTGTATTTCCACGTGCAGAAAAACTGTATGTAATATTTAACACACACACGCGGACACAGATACACCGCACATAAACACACACACGCAACACTCACACGCACACACGCAACAGCACACACACAACCACACGAAACACACACACTACCACACACACACACACACACACACACACACACACACACACACCACACAAACCACACACGCACACACCACACACACGGCGAATCCTGCATAGGAAGCATTTAGCGCAAGAGAGAAATGCCGTGAGTACAGCTCTGAACAACTAAGGTCAGACCAGAAAATGTAGTTAGCAAAAAGCAGCAGTTGGAAATGAGGACCTCGAAGCCAAGGTGGACCAGCCTGGCACAGACTGAAAAATGCATGAAAAAACAAAATTTGAAGTCAAATGATGGTTAATTGCCTAAGAAACTCAACCATGCTGAGAGAAAACACACACACACACACACCCACACACACACACACACACACACAAAAAAAAAAAAAAAAAAAAAAATCAAGGAAATTCAAGGAAAAGGTGGAGGAAGCAGAAAACAAGATTGCGCAATTGGTAGTCAAAGAAGCAAAGAATCTGCATGTAAAAAGCCAAAGAAGTAATCAATTACAGGAAACTCTTAAGAGAGTGAGAGCGATATGTCAAGCAGCCATTCTCAAACAAGGAAGAGGCCAAACATAGTGAAAGCTACATATACGATGTATCGAAAGTAAAGGAAACAGTCAATGAAATAAAAAAAAAAGTTAGAATACGACATCAAGATCACAAAGGAAGAAATAAAAGACACAGCTTCCGGAAGATAGTAAAGAAAACATTAGTCACACCTTAGGTAAGGACACGGGAATATTGCTATATGGCTGAGTAAAACAAGAGCATAATTTAATATGCGGACACGAATTCTCGGAGCAAATCTCATGTTATCGGGGTTGTGATTATGCAAAAAGGGGAACGAAACGCCCCCTTTAAAAGTAAACCATTCATGAACAAGCAAGTGGGTAATTGAAGTAACAAAGAAAGCCTAAACTCCTGGACTCCACGAAGATGTAAGAAAAAGCTGGAGAAAAGCAAAATATGGACCTCCCCCCCCCCAAATTAACAAAAGAAACAGAAAGAAGGAAAAGATGAAGAAAAATACCAAAATGAACAAAGGACTGAGAAGAAAACTTTTGCATCTGGGATGAGAGGTTTCTACGCAAAACAAGTCTACTCTCGGACACCAAAACGTAGAGGAAGACCCAAACTTAGCTTTGTAACCAAAGAAATACTGGAAGCTTTGTAGAAATAGTTTATACAAATGCATCATGGTTATCTTCGAAATTACTAGGAAGTAGATATAATAACTGAAATTATAAAGGAGGTAATATGCATCGCGAATCAAAAATAGATTCCTCGTATAGACGATGTAACATTAGGACAAGACTATACGGTTAACGGATGGGGGTAAGGTCGGTAGCAGTATAACAAGGGAAAGGATTTATCATTAAGGAGTTAAAGATTAAGCAAGACACCCATAATGGACTAAAGGCAATGAGGAAAGAAACAAAACAGGAAAGCATAATAATAACCACAGTTAAATACCAACTCATACATCGTGGGTCACAAGGAAATTCATCAAAAACTAATTCAAGAAAAGTTGAAGAGCCTGGATGAAGTGATACAACTTTTGGAAACCAATGCAAAGGAAATCTTGTAGCAGATAATTTAATAGGAAAAATGACAGGTATAGTTTCGATCCAAGAGCGCAGCGCTTCGGTGAGTGTAAAATTACTAGAAGTCTAAATCAGTACTGCTTTTCCAATATATAGATACATATCAGGGTAAGAGGGTTAGACAGACCGCCTAGGGGCTTGACCTAATAGTCACAACGCATAAAAGATGATATAAAGGATATAGAGTATGGTCTCGCTAGTAAAAAAGTGACCATTAAACTAAAATAGTGTCTGCTACAGTAGAAACTAATCGTAAAAAGAAAAGAAATGTGAAGTACAATTACAAGAGAGGTAATACAGAAGTGTTAAAGATTTCGTTGATGGCTTAAAACTAGGGTAACAAACATGGACGAAAGAGAATACTGATAAACAGTATTCAAAATCTTAAGAAAGTCTTTAAGAAAAGGAGTAGACAAAATTTGTATCAAGCTTCAGAAACTGAAGCAAAAAATGGCCAAAAGTGGTTCAAGATAATGCAAGAGACAAAATAAACAGCCTCTTTAAGAAATCGTTCAGAAGACATAGACCTCAGCAGAATATGAAAGGTGTAAAGAAGGGGAGAAATGATATACCCAAACCATGAGGAGGCGAAATTAGACGTTGTAAAGGATATAATCAATATATCCATCCAAACTCTGCTGAAATACTAAAAGTAGAGAGCAAAATTATACCCGTTATTAAAAGGACAAACTCATTGTTTTGTACTAAGGAGGAATAAAAGGTGTGAAATCCTTTCATGAGATCGGTCTGGGCGGATTATATACTTAGGTTTCAGAAGGCATTTGATAAAAGTATCCCAAGAAGCCATTCTAGGAAAGGAGATCCACCTGGGTGGAGTAAAGAAAACTTCTTAATTAAATAGATGAAAGACTTTCTACATGAAATATTAAATGAGCACCATAAATAGAAGCATTTACACGGAGACAAGTACAGCCGAGTACCTCAAGGTTTGGAGAGAGACAGGTAAAAGGGGTGAAATGAATAATGCTTGTTCAACCATGTTACAAGAAGAATAAAGTTAGAAAGATGACTATATTTGAGCAACATAAGGACGAGAGGACCTTAGTTAGTAAGAAGTTGAAAGTAAAAAGTAATGAAGATGTCAAAAGTTCATTTTCTAAAACATACATTATTGTAACAGGGAACAATCTCCCAAATGACTTGGTGCTTGCAAATGTATCAAAGCGAATGAGTTTAGCCTCTCCTCTCGTACTAAAAACAACTAGGTAAGAGCAATAGAAAACCACACCACACAACCACACACACACACTACACATATAAGATTAAATATATATATATACTAATATATTATATATATATTATCATGATCTTCAAGAGGCTAAACGCTGACGGGGGCGCATGGCTGCATCACCCGTAGGGAGTCCCAGGAAGGCCTCAGCCCATCTCCAATTCCTCGCGACAGGGTCTCGTCGAGTTGCCCAAGCAACTCCACCTAGGATTGTCTCGCAAAGATGGGCAGGGTCATCCAAAGGGAAACGAGCTATGTGCCCAATAACTAAGTGGCTATCTCGGATATGCAAACTAAAAGGTCCCATACCAGTCTCACTTGTAGCCATTGGTGGACACATGTCCTGCCAACTGTACTCATGATCCGGCGAAGAGACTTGTTACAAAAGCATTAAGATGAGGACCCAGCCTTGACAGACACATAGCTTGTCCTCTCCATAGGTAACGACATCCCAAATGCTCTTGTTTGATCGAAGTTCATGGCTCCCGTTTAGCCCGGACCAATCGTCTACTGACTTCTTGGTCGACAGCCCAGAGATATGGACTACGCTATCAAGGTATGTAAAAATGTCTGTGACTTCAATATCCTCATTGCAAGCATGGATCAACCTGAACGGGTTCCCCTAACAGGCCCTCAAAGTCCTGAATCTTGGTCTGGTCCAGGAGACATCTAAGGGCCTAAGGGGCTTGCCTCAGTGCTATATGCATCAAAGAGCAGATGCACGAGTCAAATGCCTTCTTGAGGGCGATGTAGGCTGCACAGCAATCCCACGACGGTGTTTCACAATTACTAGAAGCACCAGTATTTGGTATGTTGTGAACTTGCCAGGAGTGTATCCAGACTGCTCGGTCTCTGGTGCCTTAGTAGGTAGCTCGCGGATCTGTTTCAGAAGAATGGTGGGCAAAAAACTTTCGCCGGTATGTTTAGCAGTGTAATGCATGGTAGTTGCTACAGTCCCAACGATCTACTTTCCCCTTCCAGAGGACTGGATTACCACACCCTCAACAGGGTCAGGGGGAATGGTACCAGTGCAGATGGCAGTCAAGACTACATGTAAGCCCAGAGCCATAGGTTCACCCCCAGGCCTTTAGGAAGTCGTAGGGATACACATGTGCCTTCAGCTTTCCCACACGTCAGCTTGGAACTCGCCATCCTAACCTCTGGTAGGGGAGGAGGTTCCCTGCTGATGGATGGGTTTCCAGCAACAGGGTATGGTGATATCACTTGCATCCAAGCTAACTGTTGGAGGGTCTACTGGTGCAATGCTCAAAATGATCAGCCCAACATCCATGAACCTCAACCCTGATCTGAGATGATCTTTTCATCCACTGAGCAGACATGCAGTCATCAGCGAGGAGGGCTTTGAGTTCAGCTTTCTCAGGAGCTTGCGTAAGCAGGGGCGAAGGTTCATTTACAAAGAAATGGCCTTCAACCTCCTCAGCAAGATTCCTGATGAAACTGTCCCTTGTCCCTCTCAGCAGTGTCAAGCCCTACGCACCAAAGAGCAACACAAGACCTGATTGCCATTCAGCCGAGCCATGTGTACATGCTTCAGGGCCCCATTGTCTCCAGGGAGATGGATTTCTGCCTTGCCATCGGCATAAAACCAATGGACCTCCTGGGTTGCTCGAGTTGTTTCACGCTGAAGAAAACTCCCACAAAGTAACTGGCGTCCGTCAGATATTAAAGTTCTATGAATCAACAGAGACTGCCTCATGGTGAACAAATGAGCATACTCCCCCCTCTTTCGCTCATTTCTGTTCCAAGTGGAAACCGTAGAGTGGCGACTGGAGCGATGGGGAGTTGAAAGGGGACCGTAGGGTAGCCACAACCAGCCTATGGTCAGTGCCCACAGAACTCGGCACTCCGTAAACTCTACAGTTCTGGAGGATCCTCATCGCATGCTAATAAGAATGTGGTCAATCTCCTGGGCCATGTACCTGTATCTCTGTACTTACCACTGTACCAGGGTTGCTATACCTGTCCAGTGGTGATGCGGGTTGGAGGCTGGTACCAGGAGCAGAGATCCTCATTCTCGGGGATCTAGCAAAAGTTCCGGAGAGAGAAGGAGGCTGTTTCACTGCTGAGATCAGCTCCGAGCCATGCGGGGCTGACAGTCATCTCATAGTCCAGTTATCACAGCCTAGGATATCACATTGAAGCGCCCAGGACAAATGTGAATATCAATTGCCTGCCATGGATGAGTTGCTGCATAGAACATCTCTTTCACATTGAGTTTGGAAACTTCAGTAGGAGCATTGCAGCAATAAGAGACATGAAGCCAAAAGCATGCTTCAGTCTCAGTGCCATCATACGCCTCATCAAAACTGGGTACACCTCAAACTACCGAGGGTCTGAAGAGGCTGGAGATGGCTATGGCTACTCCCTGGAGGTGATGATGCCTCCAAGCGCCTATATGGATAGCTTACACGAGGTGAAGCCTTGGGCCGGGTCACTCCGGGTGCACGCCACCGTGCCA
>NW_023660732.1:7500-12500 GCF_015228065.2 Penaeus monodon | reverse complement strand
TGCGGGCTAAAGAGATACATAATAAATCTTTACGCCGGCACTAAGACAGCAACCAGCCTTATTAATGAAAAAGGGGCAGTGTCTTTTGTCCTGCATGTGTGAGGGAGGTGAAGGTGTGTGTGTATGCGTGTGTGAGTGACAGCTAGCGTTAATGAGAGGGAAGGCGAGTGACCTCACACAGAGAATGAATCACAAACACGAATATTAGCATTCACTATAACAAAACTGAAGTAAATTAGCAATGCTAGCTATTTAAAATTATTTCAACTACCACATTGAATTCAACATATAATGATATGCGACAGAATGTACGCATGAATGAATGGTGACATGAAAAAATATTCGCCAATTTTTTTTATCAAGCAAATCTTCTCGGGGTCAGAAATCTGAACTGCCGAGGTACATGTCTAGCTTTGCACGTCAGACTTCAATAAAATCAATAACGGGGGGATCCTATACCCAAATGCCGTATATGACTGAAGCGACTCGAGCCAGGAATAATATCCTGCTCTCTTCTGCGTATCTGTAATGGGCGCTCGCAAAATTCCCGAAGGATATATAAATTTTCACGAATCACACAAACGCTTGGGGGGTACCCAAAACATGCAAGCGACTTCAAGAGGGTGAGAAAGGTGTGATTAATAAGCGAATAATGATTCTAGCTTAAACCCTAGTCCTACATTAATTAACGGACGTAACCGCGGGTCACACCGACTCAAAGGGAGCCGAACGAACGAATAACTTCGGTTATTGCACCTACTCTCGAACGACGGAGCGCAGATCTATTAGGCGTTTACGCAACCCCGGGGCAATATCGGGCAATCCTGTGCACTATGATATGGGGGAAGATCCTATGCTATATCCAAATAATACAATTTTGTTACCTGCTTTGCTCTAGCGCGGATAGAACGTGTCACCAAAAAGCAATGTAACAATGATATGTTTGCTTCCAAATGAGAGGGAACCAAGTGGTCATCTGACCCTACCCACGCCGCCACCCACCGGGAAAAGAGAAAGTGAGGTCAGGTCAGGTCGGGGGCGAGGGTTAGGAACGAGATAAAATGAAATGGTATTCGTGATAAGATAAAATCACGAACGCGTTAAATTCGTTGCAGATGAAACAATATAAATCTCTAAAAACGAGAGAAAATAATTAATTACTTTACTAACGAACGATATTCATGTTTATTGATCACATACTCGATCGCACGGAAATACGATCTGAGGTGGAAGAATAGTGGAGAACGTGCCATTTGCTGTCATTAGCACCTTTTAACCCAACAAAAAACAACGGCTTAACACATGTATGGGAGAAGGAAGGGAAAAGAAATAAGAAAGGGGCCCAAACGTGTACTTACGTGTTTTTTCTTAGCCATGTCTTGAAGCGGTCGAGCGGATTTTCTTCGGGGGTGGTGTGTCCGTGTTGCATGCCAAAAGGATGCAACGGCCCTCGCTGCCACCAGATATAAAAAGGCTATCATCCTTAGTACAATGGTGAACAGAGGGTAGTTATACTTGTTAACGGCTTGACTCTTTATTTCTGAGAGTTGATACCACGCAGTATAAAACACACGAGACATGTCTAGTTATAATCGGGCCGCACGGAGGTCACGGTCAGCTGCCCGGAGAGAGGGCGGAGCTGACCTTAGTGCGGTGGTAGCTTAGCACGAACTCCCGGTCAAACGAGGTCAGATATAAAATGTGACCTCCGCCCTCGCTGAGCGGGTGGTTCTTATTTGGGACATTTGGATCCACGTGGAAAACAGCCACGTGGTCCACTGGTAACAGAAATAGAATTATCCACATCCTGTAACAGAAATAGAATTATCCACATCCTGTAACAGAAATAGAATTATCCACATCTTATATATATATATAAGGCCGCGGTGGCCGAATGGTTAGAGCGTCGAACTCAACACTGTCACTGTTATGCCATTTACTCCCTCATACCGGCCAGCATGGCAGTGATCAGGTCCATCTGGCTCGGCTTCACCTCACTCGTGCCTGCCTCAGTCATAGCCTCCTCTCCCTCATGGCTGCCGCCATCTTTGGACGACATGATAAATCGGCGGTCTCACTGATCAAATATCACAAATCCCACTCCTGACACCATTTGTTACGCCGGCCGCCTCGTCTCTCTGCCACCAACACAAGGCAGGCTAGGCAGATGGCGTGTTATCCACAGGGTCGTGAACACTGAACAGCTCCAAGAGGCACCGAACACCACAGCGTCCCAGAACACCACAGGGGAAACGCCAAGTGGCGAGGCAGGGCACGAAATAAACACAGAATGACAGTCTTTCCTTTATTTACACAAGTTATTTACCCGTACACTTTTCTATAGGCACAATACAGGGGGAAACCAAACCATCATGTCACACTGCACTATATAGCTTATAACAGGGAAACACAAAATATCAGGTCACAAGGGCACACACGAGGTCTTCACAGGAGCAGCACCCAACTCCGTCTCTTGGCTTGTTCCTCCGCTCCTCCGCTCACAGCCAGTTGCGTCATGTTTGCCAGGTCCCTTCATGTTAACACATGCCCCGGTCATCCTTTTCATGTTAACACCTGTTTCGCACAGAGACAAAGACCCACTGGCGTAGCAATATATATATATATATATATATATATATATATATATATATATATAATATATATATGCATACATACTAATATATATATATATAATATATATATATATATATATATATATATAAAATATATATAATGTATGTATGCATATATATATATATATATATATATATATATAATTATATATATATATATATATATATATTGCTACGCCAGTGGGTCTTTGTCTCTGTGCGAAACATGTGTTAACATGAAAAGGATGACCTGGGCATGTGTTAACATGAAGGGACCTGGGCAAACATGACGCAACTGGCTGTGAGCGGAGGAGCGGAGGAACAAGCCAAGAGACGGAGTTGGGTGCTGCTCCTGTGAAGACCTCGTGTGTGCCCTTGTGACCTGATATTTTGTGTTTCCCTGTTATAAGCTATATAGTGCAGTGTGACATGATGGTTTGGTTTCCCCCTGTATTGTGCCTATAGAAAAGTGTACGGGTAAATAACTTGTGTAAATAAAGGAAAGACTGTCATTCTGTGTTTATTTCGTGCCCTGCCTCGCCACTTGGCGTTTCCCCTGTGGTGTTCTGGGACGCTGTGGTGTTCGGTGCCTCTTGGAGCTGTTCAGTGTTCACGACCCTGTGGATAACACGCCATCTGCCTAGCCTGCCTTGTGTTGGTGGCAGAGAGACGAGGCGGCCGGCGTAACAAATGGTGTCAGGAGTGGGATTTGTGATATTTGATCAGTGAGACCGCCGATTTATCATGTCGTCCAAAGATGGCGGCAGCCATGAGGGAGAGGAGGCTATGACTGAGGCAGGCACGAGTGAGGTGAAGCCGAGCCAGATGGACCTGATCACTGCCATGCTGGCCGGTATGAGGGAGTAAATGGCATAACAGTGACAGTGTTGAGTTCGACGCTCTAACCATTCGGCCACCGCGGCCTTATATATATATATAAGATGTGGATAATTCTATTTCTGTTACAGGATGTGGATAATTCTATTTCTGTTACAGGATGTGGATAATTCTATTTCTGTTACCAGTGGACCACGTGGCTGTTTTCCACGTGGATCCAAATGTCCCAAATAAGAACCACCCGCTCAGCGAGGGCGGAGGTCACATTTTATATCTGACCTCGTTTGACCGGGAGTTCGTGCTAAGCTACCACCGCACTAAGGTCAGCTCCGCCCTCTCTCCGGGCAGCTGACCGTGACCTCCGTGCGGCCGATTATAACTAGACATGTCTCGTGTGTTTTATACTGCGTGGTATCAACTCTCAGAAATAAAGAGTCAAGCCGTTAACAAGTATAACTACCCTCTGTTCACCATTGTACTAAGGATGATAGCCTTTTATAGTCTGGTGGCAGCGAGGGCCGTTGCATCCTTTTGGCATGCAACACGGACACACCACCCCCGAAGAAAATCCGCTCGACCGCTTCAAGACATGGCTAAGAAAAAAACACGTAAGTACACGTTTGGGCCCCTTTCTTATTTCTTTTCCCTTCCTTCTCCCATACATGTGTTAAGCCGTTGTTTTTTGTTGGGTTAAAAGGTGCTAATGACAGCAAATGGCACGTTCTCCACTATTCTTCCACCTCAGATCGTATTTCCGTGCGATCGAGTATGTGATCAATAAACATGAATATCGTTCGTTAGTAAAGTAATTAATTATTTTCTCTCGTTTTTAGAGATTTATATTGTTTCATCTGCAACGAATTTAACGTGTTCGTGATTTTATCTTATCACGAATACCATTTCATTTTATCTCGTTCCTAACCCTCGCCCCCGACCTGACCTGACCTCACTTTCTCTTTTCCCGGTGGGTGGCGGCGTGGGTAGGGTCAGATGACCACTTGGTTCCCTCTCATTTGGAAGCAAACATATCATTGTTACATTGCTTTTTGGTGACACGTTCTATCCGCGCTAGAGCAAAGCAGGTAACAAAATTGTATTATTTGGATATAGCATAGGATCTTCCCCCATATCATAGTGCACAGGATTGCCCGATATTGCCCCGGGGTTGCGTAAACGCCTAATAGATCTGCGCTCCGTCGTTCGAGAGTAGGTGCAATAACCGAAGTTATTCGTTCGTTCGGCTCCCTTTGAGTCGGTGTGACCCGCGGTTACGTCCGTTAATTAATGTAGGACTAGGGTTTAAGCTAGAATCATTATTCGCTTATTAATCACACCTTTCTCACCTCTTGAAGTCGCTTGCATGTTTTGGGTACCCCCAAGCGTTTGTGTGATTCGTGAAAATTATATATCCTTCGGGAATTTTGCGAGCGCCCATTACAGATACGCAGAAGAGAGCAGGATATTATATTCCTGGCTCGAGTCGCTTCAGTCATATACGGCATTTGGGTATAGGATCCCCCCGTTATTGAGTTTTATTGAAGTCTGACGTGC
>NW_023660731.1:2500-18776 GCF_015228065.2 Penaeus monodon | reverse complement strand
AATTGTAAAACCATTTCTGTCTCTCTCTCCTCTCTCTCTCTCTCTCTTTTTATATTATATATAATATAAAATTATATATATATATATATATAAATATATATATAAATTGAATACATATATAAAAATTATATAAAATAATATTATATATATTATATAATTATATAATTTTATATATAATATATATACATATATATAATATATATTTAATAATAATAATATATTATATTTATAAAATTATATATGTAATTGATATATATAATTATATATAATAATATAATATTATATATATATTATATTGTGTGTGTGTGTGTGTGGGTGTGTGGTGTGTGTGTGTGTGGTGTGTGTGGGGTATGGTGTGTGTGTGGTGTGGTGTAGTGTTGTATAGTACGGATATTTGCACTATATGATATATTTTATAGATGAGAATATTAATATTAAACAAAAATTTGATAACAAAAACATCAAAGGGTTTTTTCAACTCACCGAAAATTTATTCCGAGCTCTCCCCGCCCCTTATTTTGTGGCCCAAATACTCATTAAAGGGGCCAGCGGACTTCTGTGGTGTTCGACTTAGAAACCTTATGCTTCTATGAAAACCGTAATATTCGACAAAAAGTCTTTGTCTAAAAAAACAGCTGGCCTTAGCCTTGCCCCTAATTCTTCTTCGGGGTTTTTCCCGCGTCTGCGCGTCCCCGCGTTAGCGTCTCGGCGTCTACGCGTCTCCCGTCTCCCCCCCAAGTCCCCTTCCACGTCTCGCCTCGGGTGGATACAGTTTAAGATATTTTTTTTTGGCCAAAATATTATTTGGACTAAGATACCATTAAAGAATGTATACTTTTTCTAGTATTATAGTCTATTTTTCTCAGTGAATTTACAAATACCAAATGGAAAATAGAAATACGTAATGTTTTTGGGTCTGTTCCAAAAAAAGTTTTAAAAACGAAAGATAATAATAGTAAACTTTCGTGAAATATTAATTTAATGCGAAATTATACTGCTAGTGTAATTGATCTTTATTTGGGTTTGCTTAAATGACTATGCGCTTGACCCCCTTTCCCGCGACCAGGGGCAAGTCTAAAAAAGGGATTTTATTTTTAAAGGGGGTTACTCGAGAATTTTTTGTAAGCTCTCTAAATCTTGTTTTCGCAAATAAACCGGTATAAGATTGTCGGGCCATTACAATGTGGATATAAATATTTATATTATATAATATTTTATATATATATATAATATATACATATATATTAATATAAATAATATATATTTTTTTATAATATATATATTATAATATATATTATTATATATACTTTTTAAATATACATATGCTACTATTATGGTTTTATAAAAATATATGATATTTTTAACTAGTTGCATATTATATAATATATAATAATATATATATATATATATTAATTATTATATATATATTAATAGTATATACATGTGAATTACTTTTAATTTATTTTATATGTTTTGTATTACAAAAATAAATTTTTAAGTATTTTCAACAGAAACGCCCCTAATACGAGGTCCCAATGGGGTGATTTTTTCTAAAAATGACGCTCTTCCATCACAATGAAACCCATAAAAAAAAAATAAATAAATAATATATATATATATATATATAATATATTTAATATATTATACATAAAATTTTCACAATAATAAATGTTATATTTTTTAATGTACAAAATATATACATCTAAATAATTATGATTTTTTTACACGAAACAACTTATGCAATTACTTTTATATATTGATATATATAACTCAATTATATTTTTTACATACTACTACTATCTATCTGCCTTTGGGCTTTCCCCCTGACCTGTAAAGGGGTGGCATCTTCTCGGGAAAGGGGAAAAAGGGGGGTCTTTGGGTTGAGCAACACCGGGGAAATACAGCTCAGCTATCGGGCAAGGTTCTCCCCCAAATTCTTTGAGAGAAATCCGCAACCTTTTAATGAAGCCCAGGACTGGAGCAGTTGGTTTTACCCCTGGCAAGTCCACAATGACCGTATACTAGCGCTTCGATAATTGGGGAAATCCCCGTTGGGTTTTTTGGTCTGGGTGCTTGCAGCTACATCGCCCTAAAGAAGCTTTGACTCGGGGCATGGGGAATCGCCATGGGAGATCCTGAGGCTCGGGATTCCGACACAGATTTTTGGGCCGATAGAAAGCCTCTATACGGTCTGAAAGTGCTGTAAGTGTGGTGGGGTATGTCGAACTTTTTTCCCTTTTAAATTCAGGGGTGGGGAAAAGGCTTGCCCTTGCACAAACACTTTTAACCCCTGATGGACTGGATAATGGGCAGAGCTACTAGCCAAAGTCAGTGTGGAACAACACTGGGCATATAAGGTCTCAGCCCTTTGATTTTGCGACGATGTTGCTATCCTATCTGGACCGGGAGCAGGGGGGCTTGATGCTTTGGGATGAGGCAAGCCCCTGGGCCCTAGAGGCCCTGCCCAAGCCCAAGTTTGGATTGGGTGCTTTAGGGGACCCCTTAGTCATCCTTTTTTGGGCGAGGACTTTGTTTTACAGAGATTTTTTAATACCTGGTATGTAGTCCATATCTCGGCTGTCAGCCCAAGAAGTAGTGACGGATGGGTTGGCAACGGACCCATAAACCGATCAACAAGAGCTTTTGGAGACGTCGGTCCCTATGCAGAAGAACCAAGTTTGGTCTTAAAGGTTTTGAATATGACAGTTTTGCCTTGGAAGCGATCCCGGGGACGCTATCCAGATCTTGGAGTCTCGCCTTGATGCCTTTTGTAACAAGTTTTTTCGCCAGATCAGGGTATAGTTGGCAGGACCACGGTCCACCGACGAAAACGTGAGAGGGGACCTTTTATTGCAAAACGGGATCGCCACCAGGCTATATGGCCACCTAGTCTTTTCCCCTGTGGACAAAACCCTGTCCATCAGGTTGTCCCCCCGCGAGACCCCCCTGGGTGGGGGACCTGTGGGACGCCCCGGGAGATCATGGTTTGGGCAGCTCGACGAACCTGCGCGAGATGGGAAGGGCCCGGGGGCCTGGCGGGGGATTTGCTCGAGGGACCCCTCGGGCTGGAAGGAAGGACGGATGCGGCCATACGCCCCCTTCGCGTTGGCCCCTGATGATCATGATGTTGTGTATATATATATAATTAATAAATATATATATATTATAAAATTTATATTAAAATTTAAAAATTATATATATATATATAATATATATTTTATTATAAGGGATCCATCCATCTACCAATCTACAAATATAAAATAAATATTATTCATGTATGTTATATACATAATGTATATATAAATATATGCACACACCATAGATGCAAAAAAATTAAATATAAAAAGTTGTTATTTATATATATTTTATATATATTATATATATATAAAAATTAAATATTTTTTTAAATTATATATTTTAATATATATATATTATATATATATATATATATATAATATATATATATATTTATGTACACAAAACACTAATATAATGGAGAATGTAAAAATGGAAGGAAATTTAATCTCTCTCTCCTACATTATACACACATGAATAATTATATTATAAATAATATATTATATATTATATAATAATATATATATAATTATTTTTATAATAAACAACATATAACACACACACACACTATATATATATATATATATATATATATAAAATTTTAATATATATATATATATAATATATATATTTATATATATTATAATTGCTACCCAGGGGTTTTGTTCTGTGGGGACATGGTAACATAAAAAGGATCCCTGGGCAAGCATGATGCAGGCTGCGATGGGGAGCGGAGGAAAAAGCCAAGAGAGACGCGGTTGGGTGCTGCCCCTGTGAAAATGGGTGCCTTGTGACCTGATTTTTTGTGTTGCCCTGTTATAAGCTGTATTGTCTGTGTGACATGCAGGTTTCCCCCCGTATTGTCCCTATAAAAAGTGTACGGGTAAAAAAACTTGGGGAAAAAAAGGGGAAAGACTGTCATTTTGCGCTTTTTTCGTGCCTCCCTCGCTACTGGGCTTTTCCTCTCTTGGTGTTCGGGACGTGTGGTGCTTGGTGCCTCTTGGAGCTGTTCAGTGTTCCGCCCTTTTGGGATAGCACCCCTCTGCCTAGCCGCTTGTTTTGGGTGGCAGAGAGACAGGCGGCGGCGAAAAATTTTAATATATAAAATATATATATAATATATATATATATATATATTAAATAATATATTATATATATATATAATATAATATATAAAATTAATATATATATATATATTTATATATATATATTATAAAATAATATATAAAAACCATAATAAAAAGGATGGAGGTTTGTGTGTATATATTTTAATATATATAAAATAATTATTATATTTTTATATATATAATATATTTTTAATATAATATATATATTTTTAAATATTATACCTGTATTTATGTACACAAAACCACATACAATTAGGAGATAGTATAATGGTTTGTATATTATATATATCTTCTCTATATATACCCCATGAAATATATGTATGTATGTGTGTGGTTAATATATACAATATATAATATATTATAAAAAATATTATAATAATATATATGATATATATATATATTTTTAATATATAAAATATAATATAATAATATAAATAATATGTATATATATTACATATGTGATATATGTGTAAATTTATATATATATATAATAAAATATATATATATATATATATAAAAAAGAATATATTATTATATAAAAAAATTTTATATATTTTAATATACACATAAATATGATATTATATAATAATTATATTTAATATATTTAAATTTTTAAATATATTAATTATGTTTTTTATTTTAATATTATATAATATATTATATATATTTATATATTTGTATGTTTAATATTATAAATTATTAGAAAAAATTAAAAATATATATATATTTTAAAATATATGCATATCAAATTATCTTTTTAAAATTAATATGCATTCATATAAAAGATATCAATTAAAAAAATTGTTTTATATATATATATAATATATATATAATAATATTAATAATAATATTATATATGTAAATAATAAATATATATTACATATATAAATAATTTATATAATATATATATATATTATATATTTATAAAGTATAATTTCACAAATATACAATTATTTTACATAAAATAAAGACATAGTTATAGGTTTATATATATGTCTAAAATAAATACTGTATTATTTTTTTGTATATTATATAGAATGTAGTATAATAGATATAGTAAATATATATTAATATATATATATATATATATAGTATATGTATATTTATAAAATATAAATATATTTAATATTTTTTTTAATATATTATATTACTTTTATATATATATATATATATATATAATTTATAATATATATATATATATATATAATATACTTATATATTATTTTTTTTTATAGAAGCGTTTCATTTTTTAAAAATAATCACCTTAGGGGCCATCATATTATAGGTGAAGTTTATTTTTTTGGGTAAGACGGGGAGACGCGGAGACGTGGAGACAAGCTCCATGGGGAAGACGTTCGGGGACGAGAGCGAAAAGGATCGCTGTTTATATAAATAGTATAAGACTATTTTCGAATATTACGTTTTATTACAAGCATAAGGCGTCTCAAGGCAGCAAATATAAGGTCCGGTGGCCTTTTAGTGAGTATGGGGACCACAAAACAAGGAACCCAAATGGGTCGGAAATCACAATTTGGTTTTGAGTTGAAATAATTACTATTGATTTGAGTTGCAATCCTAATATAATTTTATATATCAAATTTTAAACGAAATTTTAACATATATTTAATATATAAAATATTATTATATTATATATATTTATATTTTATATAAAGTAGCTAATATACACATAAGCAACATGGCACATACATTGCATGATATCAATACATAAATATACAATATATAAACAAACACACACACATAACACAAAACACACAAATAAATATAAAAAAAATGTATACATCTAATACATAATATATATAATTAATATATAATCTATATTTTTTATAATATATATTATATATTAATATTATATTATATTTTATAAAATTTATTTTATTAATATAATTATTAATATATTCTAAAAATTTTATATTATATATATATATTTTTAAATATATTATAATATATATATTATATTTATATTATAACACATACATATGCATTATATTTAAATTTTTTGAAAACCCTATTCGATACAGATATTATATAAATATTATGCATTATGTATATATTATTATATATTATATTTTATATATATATATATATTAATATAATTTATATATAATATAAAAATATGTATATATAATTATATAATATATATTTTAATATATATATATATATATATCATATATGCATACATATGTAAAAAAACATTAGGGATCTGAATTTTGGTACAAAAAATTTAAATATACATGAATATGATGTGTCTATATAATTATATAAAATATATATATATATATAAATTATATAATAATAAAATTTTATATATAATACATTAATTATAATTTACATTATATATTATACATATATATATAAAATTTTATATATATATTTTATAATATATATATAAAATTTACATATAATATATATATAATATATATATTAAAATTATATTAATATTTAACATATGTATGTTTTGTTTTATGGATGTTATGATAAAAACCTAATTAAGTATACATAATATGCTAAGCTAAAAATATAAAAATATATATTATAAATATATATAATATTTTTTTATTTAATATTTATTATATATATTTTATTATTAATATATTATTAATAGATTATGATTATATATATATTATATTTTATAAATATATATATATATTATATAAAGATAATATATATAATATATATAATATATATGTATTAGATATAATAATATGTATATACACACATATATAATGTTTTCATATGATGTATAGAAATATGTTGTATATGTATATATACCCAATTTATTATATACTATAATGTAGTATATTTTTGCTATATTTACAAAAAAAGATATATTGTATATATATAATATGTATATACATGTATATGGTATGTTTTTATCTATTATATAATATATATTATAATATATTATATAATATATATTATATATAATATATTATTATATATATATATAATATTGTAGTATTATTTTAACACACACACACACACACAGACACACACATATAATTTAATATAATATAATATAATATATATATATATAATATAATATATATATAATATACTATTATCGATTTTCATATATGTAAATAATATATCAATAAAAGTATTTAACGCGAAGACAATTTAAATCCGGATTCATTTTAAACGCAAACGACTTTTAAACCGGATTCAATTTACGCAAGAAAATTTAATGCGGATTAAACTTACGCAACGGCCGCGAAGCCAAACCCTGCTCCTTCAACATCAAGAAAAATTTTTTTTTTTTATTAATTATTAGTTCTTTTTGTTTTTTTTTTCTTTTTCGTTTTTCCGAGAGGATTTAAGGAGGAGATAAAAGGAAAGTAAGATAAATAAAATAGTAAGTAGATAGAGGGAAAGGGATGGATAGATAGACGATGAATGGGGTGGATGGGTGATGGGAGGGTAAGGATAGTTTAAATAGATGGTGGATGATAGAGGGATGTAGTAATAAATAGAAGATAGATGGACTGATAGAGGATAGTAGATAGAGGGATGGAAGATAGATAAAATAGGTAATGGATGGAAATAGAAACAGATGGAAATATGGATATATGGATGGACGATAGATGGATAAATAGTAGATGGAGGGTAGATAGATGGATGACTGATAGATGAATAGGTAAATGGGGAGAGATGGGAAATGATAGAAAAATAGATTGTAAAAATAAATTTTTAAATTTTTTTTATTATTTTTTTATTTTTATTTATTCATTGACTTTTTATTTTTTCATTTGATATTTTTTTATATCTACCATCATTTTATTTTCCTTTTTATTATTTATTGCTTTATTACTTATTTTTTTTATTTATTTTTTTCATTATTTACTACTCTATTATTTATCATATTTTATGTATTATTATCTCCCCTTTGCTTTTTATTGGCAAGAAAGAAAGATTCTGATTGTTTTCCCTTTATTCAATAAAAAAGCAAGTCTTAAAATTATTAAGTTTGGGTTTTTTTTTTTTATTTGTAGTAATTTTTTAGATTTTTAGATGCGTTTGAGGCCAAAAATAGGTTTCGCTCTTTTGGCGCCCCAGAAAAGAACAACAACTGACTGTGTTAAAACCACAAAATAGGAAGGGGTTTTTTTGCTAATTTAGGGAATTCTAGAGGAATGGGAATTTTTATTATTTTTTTTCTCTCCCTTTTAATTTTTCCCCCATAACCGTTTTGCTATTAAAAGCGGCACATGTTTGTTGTCTTGCTGGAGATCAAAAGGATGATAAAATGCTGTTGCTAATTCCAGGGAAAAGGAATCTTTTTATTTTTTTTTCCCATGTTTTTTCCCCTATCCCTTGCAAATTTGAACAAGGATTTTTTTTTTTTTTTTTTTTTTTTGGGGGGGGGAGGAGGGGACAGGGGAAAGGAAAAAAAAAATCACATTTTTGGTAAAGACAAGCCAAATTTCACCCAAAAAAACACCCCAAAACTACTAAAAAGGAATAAATTGTAAAATATCAATTTTTGGTAAAGTAACAAAAAGGTTCTTTCAAAAAAACCCTCTAAACTATTAAATAAAAATCAAGTATGAAAATTAAAAAAAATTTCCAGACTACCCTAGAGGTGAGTGCCCTTTTCCTAACAGAATTATCTTATTCAACGGAGGGTTTAAAAAAAAAAAAAAGAAGAAAAGGGGTAGAGCATTTTCTTCTGCAAAAAAAGCACTTTCCTTTCACTCGGGTGTTGTTTATCTTTGGATTAATCTAGAAATATATTTTTTTAATAAAGTAAATATAAAATATTAGAGTTAAAGATTTTAAAATAATTTAAACTTTACCATATGGAAGAGTGAATGGAGATAGGGAAAAAAGAGGGGGAGAAAGAGAAGGAAAAGAGAGGGAGAGAGAGAGGAAAAGAGAGAGAGGAGAAGGAAAGAGAAAAAAGGGGGAGTGATAGCAAAAAGGGGAAAAAGAGAGAGAGAGTCAAAGTCAAGTCAAAACACTTTATTCATTAAAATTCAAAGGGTTTTTTTTACATAAAAAACAAAATATTTAATTTTAGATTTTAAAAGGTGTTTTTCTTATTTTGTTTTTAAAATTACAGAAGTGTTAATGTCTCTTATATTATTGGTAGCAATTTATGGGGCCACGTATTTCCCTTTGACTGCCCCCGTATATTTTCAAACTTTAACAGAAAGTGAATTTACTGACGTGTCGGGCACCTGTTGTTTTTCCCCACAGTTGCAAGGCATAACCATTTGGTAATTCCATGAAGAGTTTGAAATGAAAACACTGTCATAGCTGCATTTAGAAGGACTTTTAAAACCCTTTTTCATTTTTTTAATTGGGGTGATGTGTCAAGTTTACAATTCATAGTGAAAAAATGGCAGCAAAATTTGTATTTAGCAATTTTTTCATTGGTTTTTTTAGTTATCCCCCAAAAGTTTGAAAATAGTTAAATTATGCTTAGAGTAGGTTTTACAACCCTGATTTAGTGATTAAATGATTAAAATATACCCCGGGGACCCACTACCTTTTTGTATTTTTTCAAAGTGTGGTTTAAATTCAGAATTGTTAGATTTTCCGAAATGCTCGATTTGATATGGCAGCTTTAAATTCTTGGGTTTTGGGCATTGGAATTCTAGCAAAGTTTGCCCCACTACCTATGAATATACATAGTTTTATGGGGTTAGTTTTAAAGGGCCCTTTGTGTCCAAAATATAATTTTTTTGGGGTAAAAAAAATTTGGGGGTTTTTTATTAATATTTAAATTTTTTAGATCTCTAGAGAAACTGTAACATCGAGTACTGCATAGGGGGCAGTTATGGGCTATTGTTGATAAAACATATGAAAATTGTAAAAAGGATCAGACCTAAAATAGAGCCTTTCGGAACACCCCAAAAAGGTACTGTTGTTTTGAGACATATCTTTTTGATTTTTTACCAATTTGGGGCCTTTTATCTAAAAATTTTAAAACCCAAAAAGGGATCAATTTTATGACTGACTAATTTAAGGAGAATTTCATGGTTTACACTATCAAAAACCCTTTGAAAGGTTTATAAAGGAGCAAATTTTTTGATTTTTTATTTTTTTCATCAGTAATTTTTAGTAAAGCTGTTTAAATAGATAACTTTTTCTAAAACCATGTTTTCTTTTTTATAAAAAATTATTTTGGCCCCCAGGAAAAATCATTTGTTTATTTGCTACAATTTTTTCAAGAATTTTGGATAATAAGGGGGAAATAAGGGGATAATTATTTACATTGTCGTATTCCCCGATTTTAAAAATTTCTATACCAGTTCCAAACGACAAAAAAACACCAGAAACCCAGAGAGTGAATAATTATCATCAAATAAGTACATTAGGGACTCTTCTATAAAAGCACAAAGCAAACCGTCTGCTCACGCATTTTTGCAAAAGGTGTTTTTTTTACTAGACATTGTTTTTACTTCCCTGGTTTGGTCTGAAAAAAAAAAAAAGTTTGTAAACCTTGCCATATCGGTTTTGTTGTAATGTAAAAGCAAGTTTGCCCCTAAGCTTTATCTGATTCTTGAAAAAATAATTTAAAAGGGTTTTTTGTTTGTTTGGGCTTTTTGGGAATCTTAGTGAGGGTTTTTTGTGAGGGGTAGGTTTAAAAGTCTTCCCCGGTTTTTAGAGTTTTCCTTTTATTCAGTGAATTTTTTTTCTGAATAATTTGTTTTGCATGTTGAATTTGCAATTTTAATTTTTCTTTTGACTTTATAATTACCGAAGGACGGGCCCCATTTTGTTACTTTAAGGGGTTGGTGGGGATTGTTTCTACACAAAGGCCCTTTATGTCCCAATTTTCTGAGCATGGGAACATCTGATAGTTTTTTTACATAGGGGGCCAGTGGGTCTAGTGCTTTAATAACTTCTGTGAGGGTAGTTTCTTGGTTGTTTACTTTTTCGTAGTGATATTTGATAGAGTGTTTCTTTAGACAAAAAAGCTCGTAAAAAATTTAGGGTCATAGTGCGAAATTGTGAAATTTTTTTTTTATGGTCGCGCTTTTTTTTCTTTATATTAACGTCATCGTGAAAGTTTCATGGGCGCAAAATGACACAGAATGGCACGAGTGGAGAATTGTCTAATCTGTATTTTTTATTAAATCCAATAGAGAAGAGGTGTTTTTTATTATTTATTTTACTTTATTTTTTTTAATTTATTTTTTTTAATACTTACTAACTTAGCATTGATTTTGTTTAAAACACATTTAGGTACCCCAAAGGGGAAAAACGGTTTCTGTTTTTAAATTTCTCAAAAAAAAAATTTTCAAGATTCAAAAAATTTCCCAGGAGCATGGGTGTGCCTAAAAAAGCGCCAATATTGAAGGAAGGAAAAACATGTTGCTTCGTATGGTAACTCAGAAATCTTCTACGGAGTATTGGGTTAAGGCTGTAGCAGATATTCGTTTGACTTTAGGGGTTCCCCCACATATATACGTCTCCCCCTCCTTTTACCATGTTTCCCTGTGTATAAAAATATATTTTTTTCCTCAAAATTTTAATTTTAAAAAAGAGAGACGGAGAGAAGATTTAAAAGAGAGAGACAAAGAGAGGGAGAGGGGGAGGGAAGGAGAGGGAGAGGGAGAGGGAGAGGGGGGAAGAGAGAGAGAGAGGGGAAAAGAGGGGGAGAAGAGAGAGAGAGAGAGGGGAGAGCATTTGGGGAGGGAGAAAAAAAGATGTTATATATTAAATTTAATTTAAAATTATTTATATAAGGGGATAGAGAGATGGGGGTAGGGAAAAAACGAAGGGGGAGAAAAAGAGAGAGAGAGAGAGATAGAGAAATGAAAAAGAGAGAGAGAGAGAGATGAAGAGAGAGAGGGGAAAAAGAGAAATAGACAGATAGATGGAGAAGAGAGAGAGAGGTATTTAACGTCGAATTTTTTAAAAATTTGGTTTTTAAATTGAGTTACAAATAAAAAAAATATATGTTTTTTACCATTAATATATATATATAATATATATATATAATATATATTTTATATATAGTTTTAACTTTATATATATATATATATATAATTATATATATATATTATATATTATATATAATATATATATATATGTAATATATATTATATATAATATTATAATATAAATATATTTTGGACCCTTTGTTATGCTGAAAATGGTTTTTAAGGTGTCAAAATTTTATACTTTAGAAATTCTGACCAGATTTTAAAATGTTTAATCATTTTATTATCTAGACAATCACTATTGGATAAAAAATTTTTTGGGGAGAAAACCAAACCAGGCTCGATACCAAAAATCAAATTTTCTAAGCAGAGCAGTCTTTTCGGAGAACAATCTCTGTATATAGGGAAGGTGATGTAAAACTTTTTACGTTTAATATGAAGAAATTTCCTATATATTTTTTATATACGCTTTTGATATAACATAACTTTATATATTCATACTAATGCTATACACAATTTTCATATAACTTTTGTTTAAATATGTATTTATTAAATAAATTTCATATGTTATCATTTATTCATTCATATATATATATATATATATAATAAATATAAATATATATATATAATTTATAAAATTTTTTAAAATATATGAAATATATAAATTTTAAATAAGTTTATATATAGGGAGAGAGAGCTTTTTTTATATAAAAATTGACAAAAATATTTATATATATATTAAAATTATATAATTTAAAAATATATATAATTAATATATATATATGAAGTTAAATTTATTGAACTGCAAAATTTTAAATGTATGTATGTCTATATGAAATTATATTTATTTATAAATAATATTAATTTTATATTATATAGTTATAACACATATATATATATATATATATATTAATTATATATATATATATAATATAATAATAAATAATTATTGCTATGCCCGGGGTCTTAGCTCTGTGCGAAACATGTGTTTAAAATGAAAAGGGTGACCCGGTTGTGAAAAAAAGGGGCCTGGGCAAAAATGATGCAAGGCTGCGAGCGGAGGGGCGGAGGGAAAAGCCAAGAGAGACGCGGTTGGGGGCTGCTCCTGTGAAAACTCGTGTGTGCCCTTGTACCTGAGATTAAAACCCGGGGTTGCCCTTTTTAAATTATTTTGCGTTGACATCGGTTTCCCCCTGTATTGTGCCTATAGAAAAGTGTACGGGGAAATAACTTTTGCAAAAAAAGGAAAAAACTGTCATTTTGTGTTTACTTCGTGCCCTGCCCCGCTATTGGGGGTTTTACCTCCTGGGTTCTGGGATGCTATGGTGCTTTGGGGCCCCTTGGAGCGTTTTTGTTCACGCCCTGGGGATAGCAAAGCTGTCTGGCCTCCGCCTGGTTTGGTAGCAGAGAGACGAGGGGGTCGGCGTAAAAAATGGTGTCAGGGGTGGGTTGTGTGATATTTGATCAGTAGACGCGTCGATTTATCATTCGCCAAAAATGGCGGCAGCCCTGAGGGAGAGGGCTATGACTGAGGCAGGGACGATGAGGTGAAGCCGAGCCAGATGGACCCGATCCTGCTGCGGTATGAGGGAGGAAATGGCACAAAGGGCAGAAGAGCAGGCACAGAGGGCACAGAGCAGGGGCACCATCTCGTCGAGTGCGGCAGGAAAGGGAGAGGGAAAAGTTCTGCGACTTTTTAGGTGCTACAGAGCAATCTTGCATCTGTGAAGATGGAAATCAGCATTACCGACAAGGCCTGCAACTGCGTGAAGAGTGAAATTTATGGAGGAGGTGCAGACTCTGAAGGGGGAGGTTCAGGGCTGAGGGAAAGGGAAATGAAGGGGGGAAAAGGGGGGTACGAGGGAGTAACGTTTCAAACAAGAAGGCAGACGAGGTTTGGCAACAGATGCCAAATGCAGATTTTTTGGGGTCTGCCTGGGGTCCGGGGGAAACCCCCCCGGGCTCTCGCGTCGCTCGGGGCCCGTGGTCGCTGCAGAAGGCTGGGGACCCTCGAAACCTCCCTTGGAATAGGTGGCGGCAAACTCGGAACCCCGGTAACCCCCCCCCTTCCTCCCCTTATCCCCCCCCCCCCCGGGCGTGTTAGTTCACGGCACGGTTCTTCCACCCTGCAGCCCCTCGGGCCCCCAGACTTCGTGAAGCGTAAACCAGCTGAGGACGACGGGAAGGTGGCCTGGGGGCAATATCGCCCAATTTGAAAGCGGCATCTGCCCAGGGTGGAGCCAGGAAAAGAAGGCCCTGCAGCTGGAACAGCGCTAAAGGGGGCCCCCCGGTGGGAGTGTTGGGGCATCGCCGGCATCCCAAAATGCCTCTTACACCAGCGTGGCAGAGGCTTTGAAACGCCGTTTCGGGACCATCCCAGGCGGAGGTATATCGGGACCCTTGAAAAAGCGGGGTCGTGAGCGTGGCGGGGGACTGTCCCAGTGGGGCGGATGTGGAGGCGCTGGTAAGGAGGTCGTACCCCGCGTCGCGGAAGAGAGTTGTGGTCCTGGCCCGCGATTTCTTTTTTTGACGATTTCGACCAGCATGCAAATCTACTTCAAGAGGGCGCTGGCGAGGGCCATGGGGTTTTGAGGGTTTCCTGAAGTGGCCCAGGGCCCGCTGCTAGCCCCCCATGACCCGGGGCCGGAAAGGTAAAATGGAGAAGGTGCAGGGGGAAGGGAAGCCTGAGCACTTTCCCAAAGGGTTTTGTTTGGGGGGCGGTGAGGAAAGGGGACAGAGTGTCGGTGTCGGAGGAGCGGAGAAAAACGTCCCCAACCGGGGCGGATTCTGATGCCTTTCCCCAGTGTGCAAAGGGCTGTGGCAGGTATGGTAAACCCTCCGAGTGCATGTCCTAAGGCTAAGGAAATGGTAAGGCGGAAAAATCGGACAACCTGGAGAAGGGGGCCGAAACCCCGCTGTCCTCGGGTTTCCCCGGGCCCCCACTTGGGTAAGCTGCTGTGAACCAGCACGATGAGGGGGAGGGCCCCAGTAGATAGGAACCATGCCCCCCTGACAGTGGACACTGGGGGTGGAAGACCTAGGCGGCCTGATATGTTGGGCCCCTATTCGATTCCAACGCACCACAGAGACTGTGTGGTTCACGGGCATTGTGTGCAGCTCAAGGGGCCAGTGGAGGCTCTATTGGCGTGGGCAGCACGGTGCAGCGGGTGCCGGTGTATTTTGGGCCGATCTGGACGAGCAAAGCTTGCTGGGCCTTATACCCGACACGAGTAAGGCGGTGTCGACCCTTTGGGCGGAAGCTGGGAGGGGGCCCCGGTGAAAGATTGCCCTTGCTTCCAGAGGTGGTGTGCAGAGGTAGTTACGGTGAGCAACTGCACCTTGCCCCCAGGACAGAGTCTAGAATCCCTGTGACTGTCAAGATGATGCGTGGAGTAGAGGGGGTGTGGGGCCCATTCAAAAAACCCGCGTGGCTATGGCGAGCGGTTGGGCGGACCCTTTTTGGACCAGGGGGAAGGGTTATTACAGTGTTGGTAGCTAACTTCTCCGATAAGGCCCCGAATGCCCGCTGGTGCAAAGCTGGGCATTGGAGGAATGGAGCGTCCAGAAAATCGCGGGGGGGCGAGGGTTGGTTGGTGTGGGCCCTTGCCTGATTCCCTTAGGCTTGGCGCACCGGGTTTGGGGTTACCATGGGCCAGGAAGCTACTCCTGGGGGCCCTGGTGAAAAAAAAAGAGAAGTCAGCCCCCGTAGCTGCGATGAGGATGGAGACGCGACCGAGTAGGGCGAGCATTTGGCGGGGAGGGGGATCAGCAGACGTCAAGGGGCCCTGAGCCAGGTCTTGGGACAGGAGATACCCCCCGTGTGCCACTGCCAAACTACCCCCGCCCCCCCTCTTCCAAGCGACCCCCGCGAGAGCAGAAAGCCCCGCTAGATGAAAGAATTTTGTTTTTTTCCCCGAGAACTAATTTTATTTAAATTTTCTGTAGTTTGTTCAGGTTAGGGATGTCAGAGCAGGGGTTTTCGCTTGTAGGGGGGGGATGTGCTCGCCAGGGTCTTTTTCTTGTGCAAAAAATTGTTAACATAAAAGGATGCCCGGGAGTCTTAACTGAAGGGACCGGGCAAAAATGATGCAATGGCTGCGGCGGAGGGGCGGAGGAACAAGCCAAAGGACGCGGTGGGGGTGTCCCGTGAAGACTGGGTGC
>NW_023660730.1:7500-18780 GCF_015228065.2 Penaeus monodon | reverse complement strand
GAAAAAGAAAAAATGGTAGCGCTTCGTGTGCTTGTGTGTGCTATTTTTTAATGTGCGTTGTGTGTATGCGTCGACAACAGAACAAAAAAAATCTTTAATTTCGTAATCATACTAGATGATAGAAGACTTTGTATTAATTTCAAGTACCTTTTATTTGTTAATGCAATATCGTATTTTTTCTATCATTACTAGTTTCTTTAAATTAAGCTTGTAAGTAGATATTAATCGTATCATAATAAGATACCGTGAATATTGTATATATAGCAATTTGTTACCAAGACAATTCCAAATCAATTAGAAAAGGTGTGCTTTACATGTCAAATTTCCTAGAAAAGATGAACTCAAGAAGTAAAAAGGCTTCACAATAAAATATGCATGAGAATGGTACGAAGGCACTTGTTTCAAGGAAAGTGAAATCAGAAATGCAAGCCGCTTTATGAAAGATTCCTTACATTGTTGTTCTGTGTATGTTCATTGAAATATTTACAAGCTGCAATTCGTTTTTTTCTTATAAAATTTTGGATGCCCATCTGTTCATTTAGTTTGTTATCATACTCTAACTAGATGCTTTAAAACATTTCATTCGTAAATTGAGGTTAAAGATCCCATCCCCCAGAAATAGATAACATAATAATTTTACCAAAGATGAAACAGATAGGCAGCCATTAAAACTCTAAATATAAAAATATTTTCCACATCTGTTCGAACAAAACTCGTGCTTTGAATGCCTCCTGTGCCACGGTGAATCAGAACTGGAGGAACATCAAATATTCACAAGCAATTGCCAAATCATTTAGCTTTTTATTCGATAGAGACAGCGAAAGTCAGATTCAATTTTCATATCGTATTTTCTGGTGTGAATAGGTTGTGTTTGAAAATCGATTTCCTAATTTTATCGAATTAGGGAAATTAATACCACATACACACCAGCACTCTCCACAACCACACACAGCACATGAAGATATCTGTGTGTGGATCGTGTGTTTATGTGTTATCGTTTATTTTTTCTGCGTTTTTGTTTCAATTTTTTTTTCTGTTTTTATAATTTGTTTATTTACTTACATATCCAGTTGAATGCACACGCACATCAAGTTATATATCACATAGCTCGCTGAAATTAATGCACACACATACACACCTGCACCCACTCACAAGCACACACACATAGATATCGGTGTGTAGAACGTGTGCTTATGTGCTATCATGTTTCTTTCTGTGTTTTTGTCTCATTTTGCTGTATAATTTGGTTATAGATTTATATTTCCAGTTAATGCCTATGCACGTCAACTTATATAACACATAGGTCGTTGCACCTCATATTGAGTGGCCTGATGTGTAACTGAAATACGGATGGCAGGACAGTAGATTCATGCCAGGCGTTTGGTTGTGACGGAAATGTGGGTTTCGGGCCCGTAGATTTATACAATGATATATAAGTGCAATCCAGATGGTATGACCTTTAGATATTTTCCATAATGTGTAGGTGTGTGGGTTTTTTTGTGTGTGTGTGGTGTGTGTTGTATGTGTTTTGTTTTAAAATTATATTATTTTTATAAAATTAATAATTATATTATATATATAGAGTGGTGTGTGTGTGTGTGTGCGTGTGTGGTGGGGGGGGGGGGAGGGTTCTGTGTGCGATGTGTGGTGTGTTTTTTTTGTGTGTGTGTAGCATGACTATATAATAAATAGGTTTAAAATTTTTGCTACTTCTTTTTTCAATATTTATTTTCCAGTTTAATGCCATAAAACGTAAACAAAATACATAGGTCGTTGCACTCATATTGATGGCCTGATGGTAACAAAATACGGATTGCGGGACAGTAGATCATGTGGCGTTTGGTGCGAAACTGAAATAGGGGTTGGGGGCCCCGAGATTTTAAATTAGTATAAAGTGCAATTCCAAGGGTATGCCTAGATGTATATTCAAAGGTGTGTGTGTGCGTGTGTGTGGTGGTGTTGTGTGTGTGTGTGTGTGTTGTGTGTGTGTGTGTGGTTTGTGTGTGTGTGTTTTGGTGGTGTGTGGGGTGTGTGTGTTTTTTAAATATATTTATAAAAATTTAATATAATTAATATATAATAATATAAAATTTTAATATTTATATATAACATATATATAATACATTAATAATATATATATATATATATATTAAAATTTATATTATATATTATATATACATTGAGTCTGTGTGTGGTGTGTGTGTGTGGTGTCTGTTTGTGTGTGTGGGGTGTGGTGTGGTGTGTCTGCGTGGGGTTATGTGTGTCTGTGTTTTGGGGTTGGGTTTTTGGCCGCGCGCGCCGCGGGGGGTGGTGTGTGTGTGTTGTGTGTGTGTTTTTTTTTGGTGTGTGTGTGTGTGTGTGTGTGCGCATGTTAATATATAAAAATTTATAGATTGTGAAATTTTTCTTTGTTAAATATACATATTATAGATAATATTATGTAGTATGTATGATGTTTTATGCATGTGTAATCTATATACATATGAGTATGTGTTTGGTTTTAATATATATATATATATTATTATAATATAATTATAATATATATATATATATAATATATAAAAAAGTATATATATAATATATATTATATATAATATGAAAAAGTAAAACATAGTAATGTATATAAAACTTTTTATATAACTTAAAAAACACACCCAACACCACAAACCCACCCACACCACCACAAACACACACACACACACCCACACCAAACACCCACACACAAAATATTAAAATTAATATATATATTATATTATATATATATATATATAAAACTTTGTGTGTGCGTGGGTGTTGGGGCGTGTGTGTATGGTGTGTGTGGGTTGTGTGTGTGTGGTGGTATGTTGGGTGTGGTGTGTGGGGGGTATGTGTCTGTTTTTGGGGTTGTGTGTGTGTGTGTGGTGTGCATGTTCTATAAAATAAATATTTTATATATTGTGCAAATTCTTGTTATTTTTAATTTCATTAAGCTATGCACGTCAATTATAAAACACATAGGCTTTCCCCTCATATGAGGGCCTGATGTTTAGTTAGTTAGCCCTTTTATTTACCCCCGGCTAAGCACAGGCGTGGAAAGCTGGGGACATTTGATCGGTTATAACTAAAATGGTTTTACATTTCAATTTTAGGCTAAAACATTTTTATAAAAACTTACAATTAAAGAAAGGAAAAATTAACAGTCTTTTTATCTACTCATCGCCACGCCGGCGTACATTGGGGGGGAAAAAGGCTTGCACTTTTGAATGCGCAGTGAGGGGACTTTTCCAAATTTTAATAAAATAAAGATATCTTCTAAGACATCAGGGGATATGAAATAGTTACATACTTCCCCGTACCCATGCTAAGTAGTCTAAAAAGGCTGAAAACCATGGCACCTGAGATAAATGTAAAGTTTTTCGTTTAATTCTTCATTACACTTTACATTAGTTTCTTCGAATTACAAAACTTTACGAGGGCCAATCATTAATATCCAACCTGATTCTTGCGGTCACAATACACACTGTCTTGTTCTTTTTTTATAAAACCATAGGTAAAGAATCTTGCCAAAAACCCGGGGCATAGCCCTTTTATGCTACAGCTTTCAGGGCTTGAAAATTAATAAACCAGAGTCCTCTTAAAGGAAGTTTAAATACTGTATAAAATCCTAGAAATAGGACCCCAAGATCTATTCCCCCTTTTGTTTGTCACAGGCGACTTTGCAAGGCGATCGATGTCATCCTGGGGATTCCAAATGCGTGGAATCCACACAAAACGTATATTAGGGCCCTCGTTTTTGCCGATACACGTTTATCCGGATGTCTTTTTCCCCATAAAAAATGATCTTTGTCTAGAGTTTTCGAGCTGTAGAGCACTTGGAATACAGAATATCCCCCGACCTTGTTCAATAGAAATTCGGTGCCATGGTTTCCCTGCCAGTCAGTTTGCGTAGTGCTACCCCAGTCATGAACTTCCTACAACCCTGATTCTGAAAAAACACATCCTGCTTACCCCAACAGAAAAGGACCGTCATGTAGCATTCATATGCATTGGATAGAGTTTCAAGAGCTCATTATAATTGCAATACATATGCTTAAGTATAGCGGGGGGGACACGTCTTTTTTGGGGGCATCGTATAATATACATTGGCCCGACTTTCCCGGTGGTACAAAAAACGTCCATGGGGGTCTTAGTTGGGTATGTTCAGCTGAAAAATTTTTATATTTTACTTACTAAATTTTGATATAAGCGGGCTTTGTCAGCAATTACTCCTTATTCTGGGTTTATTTGTCTTTGAAACTCGTATAATGTGGGGGTTTCTCTAATTGTTTTGGGCACCAAATGTGGTATTTATTAAAATTTTTTCTTTCGTAACAGAGAGTAATTTTATTTCGGTTTCAATTACTTTTCTTGTTTTTCTGGGGCCCCAAAGAATGACCCTTGGGCTTCATTTTTATTGTTCTAAATAGTCAACTTGATTCCTTGAACAACACAGGTACAGTGCATGTAATTATGACTGACCATGTAGGACAAGTAAAAGGTCTTGAAAATATGGCATGATGTTAAGTTAAGTAAGTTTATTTACCACCGGGATCTCTCGGGGGTGGGAACTGATTCAGTTTTAATATATCGACATTGTACAGTAGCGAAAATACTGTTTTAAAAGGAAAAATATAAATAAAAAACATACATAACAAAATTATTACTTAAAAATGCTTTTGCCATTGTTTGAAAAACATGTTATTTCTACGGGATTTATCCTAGTAAATTTAGGGTATAGTACGAGATTCTTCCAATGTATCAATAAAATGAAAAATTCACATAGTTTTTTATACCTCATTTTAGGTGGTCTGAAGGCTGTATCACATGACTTTCCGAGAATAGTGTAAAGCGTTCTTTTTTCTCGTTAACAGCTAATTAGTTCATCTGACTTCTTGCCCGTGAGTTGCCGTACTTCGAACCCCTAAACGATTCGGCAATAACCACCACAATGTCGGGTTTTTGTTCGGTGCCCCCCATAGGAAGGCTGCCACCCCCTTACTGTTTCGTAGTGCCTTATGGTACAGTTTCAGCTTTTGAGTTTTAAATCGATCTACTAGTTTTTCCTTTTATGAAAATTTTAAATATAGTGAAACCCTAAGGGGCCACCCCCAAATCTTGTTCACAAATCCTTCCCGCAGGCTTTTTTTCGCCAATTTGTCTACGGGTCGTGCTTTGCGTTGAAACATGAGATGGTACCCATAAAAACTGGTTGAAAATTAGCTCTGTTATAGGTTACTTTACGTTAATGCAATCACAATTTTTCATCGCCCCTGCTTTGAAAGAATTTAGCGTCCAAAGAGCACTTTGAGAGTCAAGAAAACTACTCCGAGCCCTAGAAATTAAAAATTTCCTTTGCGGGGAGTAACCTGCCAGTCCTTTTTGTGTAGTGCGGGCCCCAGTTTTGTTTCTATTTAACTTGATGTTGTGGGAAGCCTTTTTTTATACAGGCAAGCAAACCAGTTTTGTATCCAACTTACGGATCCATGGCGTAACCTCTATGACATCACCCATAGATTGTTTTCCCCTTTTCCCTTTGCTAGCGCAATTTTTTTTCAACACACAGTTATGACCCTGTTTTTTTTGGTAGACATGTGGGTCACGTCAATGTTAAATTTTTTCCATGGTGGAATGGAGCGACCTTTGGTATTTTACTAATTGGAACATTGAGTTTTATAATGTTCATGGAGTTTTTGTTACGAGGGCGCGGGTTGTGGTGATTTGTCACGTTACTGCGGATTTATGTTCAGTTGTTTTTGGAAATTGAGAGATACGAGGGTTCCCTGAGCTTTGACCCAAAAATTTTAGAAAAAATATTATTTAAACAGAAAGATGGAAAAATTAATTTTGATTCTGTTTATATCCTTTCGTTCTCGGGGCGCCGAGATAATCCTCAAGTTTTATTTTTCATACCTCCAAACTACCATTTATTCCTTCATGCAACAATGATGCATGGTAGTTACAAAATGACCTTAAAAAAGCCAATTTAAAAATTAGGGGAAAATTTATGCCATGTTTTTCCGACAAAACTTTCAAAAGGTTTTAATCTTTTCCCCGGGTTTTCTTTAAGAGAGGACCGGGCTGCACATTTACATTCACCCCGGGTATTTTTTACTTGGGCAAGTCAAGCCCCCTGGGCACCTATGCGAAATTGGGGGGGGGTATGATACTGGGGTTTTTAGCCATTGTTTTTTCACGGAAAAAACTAATCCACACTTTAGTGGGCCCTTTTCTGTGATCTGTCGAAATTATTTTCTCCTCACTTTTGAGAGCCGACCATATTCATCACATAGATATAATGGATTCACCATCCCAAGTGGGATACGCACCCAGTTTTGCTGAGGATTGAACAAAAGGGTGAGAACTCCCCCCTTGGCGTCCCCAGTTCAAAAAACTGTGAAGTGGAATTTCACCCCCTGAACAAGACACTTGGATCTGTTTGAGAGATACATTCAACCCTTCAAAATCTTTCCCGGATCCAAAAACTTCTAATTGTTTAGGGTAACTCTTGTTTTCAATTCAAAACTGACTTAAGGCAAAAAAAACAGTTGCTTCCCCGGATTAGAGTGTGAAAAGTACTTGCAAAGCAAAGTTTTTGTGTACGTCCCGAAGAAAACCTACAGTTTGTGAGATAATTTACCTTGTAACCTGTGCCTAAGTCTGTTCAAAATTTCCTTTCAGAATTGCATCCATGAGGTTAATGAAATTGGTCGGTATTTTATCAGGTTTTATTTTTGGTAAAAGGGGTGATTAACTGCGTTCCCGGGGCCCGGCAGAAACCCTTTTGACAAACTTTAACCCGATAGGTGCAAAAGGGGGTACCCCGGGGCCCGGCTATAAGGCGGGGACATAAGGTAATTCCCTCCTCACCTGGGGGGACGCTTTTTTTTGATCAGTGCATTTTTCAGTCCCCTCAGGATCTCAGAAAGTCGAGGGGGGAGTATCAGAACATCCAATCTCAATGGGAAATTTGCGTGCAATTTTAGATTGACTAAGGGGATCCCAAATTTGTGGGAAGTGAGCTCAATTGGACGCCCAGACCATGACTAAGGGCATATCGTGTGGAAGAGGATATGGAACTGCGGGGGGGTTATTGGTTTTTCCTGAAATTCGATTAATTTTTTTAGACCCTCCGACTTTAGGGTTTTTGTTAATGCTTTGTAGGAAAAATGTTAAAGGTTTATTTTGAAAGATTTTTTAATTCCCTAGGTTTTTGTTAGCCTTAAAAATTCAATAAGGTTGTCACGGGTATTATCCGCTTTTAGATATATAATGCTCCTGAACTCGCTTTTTTTCCCTTTAAAAATGTAGGGTCACCGACCCCTTTGGTTGTTTTCAGCGTTGGAGTTTCTTTTTTGAAGGTTTCTTTTGGACAGACCCAAGTGTTGTGTAATCAGTGACCACTGTTTTCTGTCCCTGGAAAATTTTCAACACTTTTACTGTTAATCATTGACCAGTCAAGATACGTTTAAAGTTATGTCAAGGTAAGGGGGAAGAAATTTTTACCCCATTTGTTTTTTGGGGATGAGTTTTCAACAGCGTATCTGTTACTATTTCAAATGGTCAATGATTAGCTCTGTTGCAAGCTGCTTCTGCGTTTTATGCACGAATCCCTTTTTATTTCATAAATTTGCCTGCCCCCGCCCCGTGATTTGGCCCTTTTGTTTATATCTGTCATAGATCTGTTGTTTACAAAATGTGGGGAAATCTTGCCTTTTTATTGCATTGACTTCTCCAAATGATAATGTTAGCATTAAATCTCCCCTGCTTTGTGCCGTGATTTTGAAAGTTTGGGGATGAATCAGTCTGAAAATTTCTACACCTTGGGATACATTGAAGGAAAAAAAACCCGACTGTTGAAAATGTAAAAGTGATACTGCACCTTTTTTGTCTTAGTTTTTGCACCAAATTATGCGGGATGGGGGTCCTGACATAAGTCAAATAGGCCTGTCTTCCGTGTTCGTATAGATGGAGTCTAATTGGGGCGGTTTTTTTTTTGTACTGATGTGAAGGGTCTTGTTTAAAAGATAACGTCAACATTATGGTTTGAATATAGTAAAGAAGTCATTATTCACGGTTTTAACCCGTATATCCATGAAAGAAAAGAAATTTTTTTTTGTCCCCATCACACCTTTTTAAGATTGGTCAAAAATTTTGTTGAGAAACTCTTTATTGCATATTTCTTTTTTTACTGCATTTTGATTTTTTGTATCTTTTTTATTTATCGTTTGCCCCGCTTTCCGCGTTTTGATACTAACCCAAACCCTACCGATAAAACATTTTTTGAGTGATGTCCCACGATCGGCCCTTTTCCCCTTTGCATCTTTGTCAGCGTCATTTTACGGGCACGTCGTCACGTTTTTAAAAGGCCGCCGTGCGTAAAATAATATCAGAGACCTCTTGTATGCAGCATCAAACAACTAAATCATAAAACGCACGTGGTAAAATAATATCAGAGACCCTTCGTATTTTTTAACATCATAAAAATCATCAGAACGCACATTTTTTCCCCGTCTACACGCCACTTTTGCGTGCTAATAATATACAAGATCATTGTATTTTTAACATCACTACTCACTAACATCATCAAACGCCCCATTTTTTTGTCTACCCCGATCACTTTTGTTTCCTTATCAATTTTTTTCAATTTACAATCTTTCCTGTGCTTTTTTTTTCATTTTAGCAATCCTTGCCTGATGCTTTTATTTCCTCGGGCCCTATCCATGTCTTTTTCAACCAAAGGTTTTTCCCGTGGCACGTTCCAGGATGGGGGAAAACCCCTGGCAGTTTTTGGGATTCCTGTGGGTTGGGGACGCACGCGGCCCGGGGGGGGTGTGGCTGGTTTGGGGTCGGGGCCCCTCCGCGGTCGATGGGTACGGTCGGGGGGGGGGGGGGGGGGGGGGTGCTGGGCGGTTTGGGGGGCAGTTACGGTGCCAGCCGCAACACCCCCCGCTTGCACCGACCACCTCTTTACGAGGTGGCGGCGGGGCCTCATTGGGGGTTGTCCTTTCCGTCGTTTTTTGCAGGGATCCTTTGCTGGGGGTCCTGCAAGACACACACGCTGTGTCCTTCCTGCAATATTTTGCTAGTGCCAAACCTTGACACTTTTTTAGCAGACACAACCTTGGCACCACGTCGAATGGGGCTCGGCTCTAGTATCTTCCCAAAAAATTGGTACTTGTAGGGGGCGGCGTTCACCCCTCCCAAAGTAGCTTTCAAGGGCTGTCCCTCCCTTTTAGATCCTCCGGGGTTTAAAAAAAGCCCGGAAGATCGTGCTTCCTCAGCGGCCCCGGGCCCCCCGGAAAACCCGGTAACCAGGATTCCCCCCCTTTTTTTTTTTTAGGGTGAAAATCATCTTTGTTCCGAGAGGTCCCCCCAAAAGGCCCTTGTCATCAGGGCCCCATATTGTTTTGTTTGTGTACTGACGTAGCGCGAGGATATCCAAACCCCCTGCACCATGTCTAGCGGGGCCCTTCCCCTTTTGGGGGGGCGGCAGTGGTGAACCCCCCTATCCACCTTATTTATCGCGGAAGTCGTTTTCCTCAGGAAAGGGCCCCGTCTAATGACCTTCCCCCGGGGGGGAGGGTTCCGCTTTTGGGTCGTTTTGTTTGCTTTCTTGGTAGGTTGCTGGTGTTATTCGGGATGGTTTTCACTTTTTTCCTTTTGGGCTGAAAGATTTGGGGAAACCCTCGTTATCAGCATCAGGGTCGGCGTCGCCACTCGTTACACCCATGTTCGGGAATCAATCCCCCCCATAGAGGGAGGGGAGGGGGGGGTAGTTTTCACGTACTGGGGGGGGATCGGCACGTCCCCCCCCTCACCATGGTAGGAAGGAGGGGGTGGGTTTCCGTCCCCTTCTTGGGGATTTAATTTCCCCCGGTCGGGGCGGGGGGGGGGGAGCGCCAGGTCAAATTTCTGTACCATACATTTACCGGGCTGCCAACGGCGTTTGGTACAGCACCCACCCCCAGCATCACATCATATTTGTAATTTTTTTTCTAGGCACTGTTTTTTCTGGAGTCCGACCATAATATCCGACACAATTTGGTGTATGTAAACACACACACACCACCCAGCACACTTTGGGGGTATAAGGACAACCCAGTTGAGGGGGTTTATCCCCCTAAAACGTCCAGAACACAGGAGAAAAACCCGATGGAAGTCCGCTTTGGTGTTAATAGCTTCAAATGCGGCTGATGTGTAACGAAAAAACGGATGGGGGCCCTGATTCAGCTGGATTTTGGGGGTAATGAAAGTGGGTTTGGGTCCGTAGATTAATGACTTGATGTATAAGTGAAATCCAATGGATGACCGTAATAATATTCTTGTGTGTGTGTGTGGTTTGGGGGTGTGTGTGGTGTGTTGGTGTGTTGTGTGTGGTGGTGTTTGGGGGGGTTCATGTATTATATTAATAAAATTATAAATTTCTTATATACATATGAGTGTGTGTGGTGTGTGTGTCTAGTACTATATATATAAATATATTATTTATATAAATATATATATATATATATATATATATATATTTATATTTTTTTTTTTTTTAAAATTTTTTTATTTTAAATTTATTATAAAAAAAATTTTAAGTTTGGGAAATTTTTGTTTATATATTATATAAAATTTTAATATATATAATTTTTTAAAAAATTTTAATTTTTAAATATTAATTTTAATTTTATATATTTATAAAAAAAATATAATTAAAAAAATATTTTTTTTTTTTTTTTTTTAGAAAAAAGGGGGGAAAAAAAAAAAAATAATAAAATATATAAAATTAAATAAAAATTTTATATTAATATAATTATAATAATATTAATAATATTAATATAAAAATTATATTATAATATAATTAAAAATTTTTTAAAATTTATATATTTATTTTTATTTTTTGTTTTTTTTTTATAAATATTTTAATATATATAATATATATATATAATATTATAAAAATTATAAAATTTTTAATAAATTTATTATATATTATATAATATATTATATTTTAATATTATATATTATAAATTTTTTATTAAAATATAATTATATAAAAATTTATATTTTATATGTTTTTTTGTTTTTTTTTAATTTTGGGGAAAAAAAAAACCCCCCCCCAAAAAAAAAAAAAAAAAACAAAAAAAAAAAAAATATTTTTTTTTTTTTTTTTTTTTTTTATTTTTTTTTTTTTTTTTTTTTTTTTTTTTTTTTTTTTTTTTTTTTTTTGTGGTGTGTGGGGTGTGTGTGTGTGTGTGTGTGGGGTGGGTGGTTTTTAAT
>NW_023660730.1:0-2500 GCF_015228065.2 Penaeus monodon | reverse complement strand
TTTTGGGTTTTTTTTGTGTGTTTGGGATCAAAATTGGGGGGTTGAATAAAAAAATAAATATAATATATATAATTTATATTATAAATAAATATAAATATATATTATAATTATACATTTATAAAAACATATATATTGTATAAAAATTATAATTATATATATAATAAATATTTTAAAATATATATATTAAAAAATTAGAAAAATAATTTTAAAAATATTACAATACATACGCACCCACCCATCCCACCGCACACACACACACAAACACACACACACAACACAAACACAACACACACAACACACACACACACACACACCACCACACACACACCACACACACATATACTACACCCACCCACAAAACATATACCCCACACACACACACACATATATTTTTTATTATATATATATATATATATTATATAATATTATAAATTTTATATAATAATATATATAATATATATTATATATATATATATTATGATATATATATAAAATATATAAAATTTTATATATATAATATTATATATATATTATATATATATTGTGTTTGGGTGTGTGTGTTTTTTTGGTATGTTATGGTTGGTATGTGTTTTGGTATGTGTGTGTGTGTGTGTGTGTGTGTGTGTGTGGGTGGTGGGGTGTGTTGTGTGTGTGTGTTTGTGGGGTGTGTGGCACAAAAAAAAAAAAAATCCTAGATTTTATCCCTATGGCATTGTTTGTATTATTGTTTTGTCTGATTTTCCCTGATGCTCCCCAGTCCAAGGATGCAAACAATATATTTTCTGCCTCTCTAAAAACAAACAAAATTTTTAATCAACCCCAAAAGACAATGAAAATAAAATATCACAGGTTTTTTGGGGCGAAACACTGCTTTTAAATTTAAAAACAGACAATAAAAAATCAGAAGGGTCCAAAACAAAAGAAGGAGGGTGCCCGGAACGCGCCAGGGGCGCCCGTGGAGGCCAACCCAGATATAGAGTGGATTAGCGAATCATACAGCGGGCCTTGCTACTCGCGCTGTGCCGGACCCAAGGTTTCAACCCCCGGGGGGAAAACGAAAGCTGACTTGATGTTTTGGGAAAGTTTCACTTGCCTGGGTTGCCCTGGGTACGCCTGGGTTCTTTAAATTGTTGAGGGCTGGGTCCTTCTATTGCATAAATTTTTTAATGGATTTTTTTCATTTTGGGTTTTTATATATATATATATATAATATATATAATATAAAAATATAATATATATATTTTATATATATATATATATAAATATATATATATATATAATATAATATATATATATATATATAAATATATATAAAATTTTAAAATTATTATTAAATACAAAAGTTGGGTGTAAATTCTAATATTTATTAATATTTAATAAAATTTTAAAATATATATTATATTAATAATATATATATTTATATATAAAATTTTATATATTATCAACTTGATGCATCACGAGCGGGGCCAGTTACATAATGGCCCAAAAGGCCAACTCAACTCCCGTCGTAGATAAAGTTGTTCAAATCACAATCTTGTTAGGTCCAGATTTTTTCCTTATCTCGTTATTATACCTTTTTTTTTAGAGACTTTCTCTGATTTATAGTTTTTTAACGTAAATTTAAACATTTATATAGTCACTTAATAAATATTTTATCAAAAGAATAACTTTAATCAGTTTTTGTCAAGTTCTCCGGAAATAATTAAATGCAATTTTTTTTATTCAATAAATTCAGTTATTTTCTTAAGAAAGAATAAAAAAAAAAAATAATTGCTTATTTTTAGGAATATTTTTTTTCAAAAAACAAGAAACCTCACCAACCTCCTATTTAAGTCTACTAACCTTGTAAAATTTAACCCTAATCCTATCAAAGCAAGACAAAATTAAAATTTTTCGAAAAAAAAAACAACAGCGGGCTTAAGGGAGGAGTGGCCCGAGCAAAGGGTAAAAAGGCGGGTCGCCACCTCATCACCAGCCACGCGCATCGCAGCAGGTGGTGTGTGGGTCTAAGCAAGGCGCCCAAACTAGGTGGGGGAGTAAAAACCAGTAAGACCGGGGTCGTGAAATATATATGTGTGTGTGTGTGTTGTGTGTGTTTAAAACTGTATGAGTGGCTGGGGGCCTTTACTGGGGGGTGAAGCTTTAACTGGGATTGGTTTCATTTTGTGTTTTTTAATAGGGGTGGCTTGGGATATTTAGACTTAAACATTTAGGGTTTCTTAAATATTAAAATAATATTCTTTGACAAATAACAAATATATATTATATATATATATATAATTAATAAGATAATAGATAGATGATAGTAATGATCATAAAAGAAATATTTAATAAATTATATTTATATATATATTTTATAATATAATATTATATATTGTATACAAAATTATATCACATTTTTTTTTATTATTATAATGTGTGTTTTTGTGTGTTGTGTGTGTGTGTGTGTATATAATATATATATATATATATTAATATATAAAATATAATTTTTATAAAT
>NW_023660729.1:50000-63628 GCF_015228065.2 Penaeus monodon | reverse complement strand
GGTCAGAACTTTCCCTTTTTTTTCCAAAATACTGCGGAACAGGAAAAAATGATATTAATAAAAAAATTTGGGGGAAATATTATAAGTTGTATGCTGTAACTTTTTAAGAGGGTATAAAACTGAGTTCGGTATGTGTGTGTGTGGGTGTTGGTTGTGTGTATGTGGTGGGTTGTGTGTGTGTGTGTGTGTGTGGGGTGTGTAAATGTATGGGTATGTGTGTATGTGTGTGTGTGTGTGTGTGGTTGTGTTTGTGTGTGTGTGTGTGTGTGTTTTTTGGTTTGTGTGTGTGTGTGGGGGTTTGTGTGTGTGCGCTGGTGCGTGCGTGTGTGTGCGCGTGCGCGCGAATAATGAAAATTTTTGGCTTGAAACCGACCCAGACGGTTGCTCGCGAAATCGAGGGTGGAAATTTTGCGGGACTTTTTCCACTTGGGGCCCCACCGAAAATTTTTTTCCCCCAATCAAATTCCCAAATTCATTTTTTTTTGAAATACTGAGCAACCCTCAACACTTTTCTGATTGCGAGACCATTTCTGCTTTGAATTTTTAAGTCGAGATTTTCCCCCACACGTGGGAAAAAAACTTGGATAAAATATAACAAAAGCAATAATTTTTTAATGAAAGCCAACCCTTCCCTTTTGGGAAATAGGTTATGGCCCCTCCCTTGGTCCCAAAGATATACCAGACCCCCACGAAATTAAGGGGAAAAAAAAACTCGAAGAAGATTTGTTTTCCAACATGCGAGATTTGGGATCAGTTTAACATCGTAACTGGCCAGACGCTCTCCACACCCCCGACCCAATCAAAACCCAACTATTGTGTAAGGGTCGGAATAAATGAAAAGGCTTCCCCTTCAAAAGAGCTCCCCTCGGATACATGGCTACCAAAGGCCCCAAAAGCCCTTACCCCTTTCAAGACCCAACAAAACAATAAACAATGAGTAAAAAAGTATTAGAAGAGGTAATAAAAAAAAAATTCGCAAAAAGAATTATCAAAAAAAATAAAAAAAAGGTCATCGAAGCAAACCCCAAACCATATATAGTAATTAGGAACAAAAAAAATGGTAAAAATGAAATGACAGAAAACCTCTAAACCAGCGAAAAAAAGGAGAGCATGAAAACAAAACTGTTACTTTGCTATCATCAACAAGCTTCTCTTCCCACTAAAACAAGCAACAGAAGCCCGCAACTTCCTGCGCCCCCCTCCCAAAAATTGTAAACGAATAAGATATCAACATTTAAAAAAGGTCGCAAAAAAATAAATTTCGGCCTGGCCCAAATTTCCCACGAAAAAATTTCTCCCGAGTCGCACTCCTCCATGCGACATTGTAAAGCTTATCATGAGGGAGGGTACTTGACGAATGGAAGCGTGGTATAGATCCCAATTTCCCAAAAAAAAATTCCACCCCAATTCTCCAAGACTTGGTCTATATCGCTGACCCTGTTCCCTAAGACTAAGAGGAAAAAATTTCTAAGGAATGGGAAGGGAATTTCCCGCAAATTAGCTCATCACCAATTTGGAAACATCAAAGGAAAAATTCACGTCCACTACCCCGGTTATTTTATCAATTACATAACATCAGACATAACATGCAATGGAAGTGACAACCTCACCCCGACGGGAAAGGATTTTCTTATCGATCACAAAACCCCTTTAAACAAGAAAATTCTTACTGGGGTTTTACGAGAGTGGGTGAACTGGATCCTTTTTTCAACCCCCGTTCCCAGAGGACTTATAAATAACCAAAAATCCCATGAGATTGAATAACGCGGTATCCCTCAAGGAAACGGCCCTAGCCCCCTATTGCTCCGTAATGGAAAAAGGATAATATTTCCCCCCGAGATCTACAGACGACTCACACTTTCGTGAACAATCGTCGAAAAAAAATGTAAAAATAAAGAAGGCAAGAAAAGAAATATAAATTAGCCGGGCGTGAAAATTTTTTAGAATACCCCCCCCCCCCCAAAAAAAATCATGGTTTTTATGCTATCGAAAAATTAAAAAGCTTCTGTGACCTAGGATGCCTTTATTCGATCAGTTTTTTGAATATGCGGGAGCACCTGATTCGTCATTTCCCAATAAAAAAAAAAAAAAATTTGTTTCCCCAAAAAAAACATTGCACATCATAATTGATTCAATAAAATCATATATTGATGCACAAAACAGTTCAAAAACTTCCCTTTGCAGACCCGGGAAAAAATCTAACAAAAAATAACTCAAAAATCCACACACACAAACACACAACACACCACACCGCACACGCACCCCACACGCAACGCAACGCACACGCACACGCACACACCACAAACAAACACACACACACACACACACACGCAGCACACACACACACACACACACACAAAACACACACACAACAACACACTTGAATTTGGTTTTCAGTGAATTTTTTTTTGATTTTCTGATAATTATGCTAATTTTTTAGACTGAAATTTATTAAATTTTTCCCTTTTTAAGGATACTTTGACTTAAAATTTTAAAAGAATTTCTATGTGATGGGGTATATGCAGGGAAAAAATAACTTTTAAATTTTGGCTACTGTTTAATAAACTTTTTATTTCTTTCACATTCTTTAAATTATATAATATATATTAATATATATATATTAAAAAAAAAAAAAAAAGTGTGTGGGGGGGGGGGGGGGGGGGGGGGGGTAAATTTTTAAAAAAAAATTTAAAAAAAAAAAAAAAAAATTTTAGACAACACCACAACACACAACAACACACACACACACACACACACACAACACACCACAAAAATAAAAAAATAAAAAAAGAAATAATAATAATAAAAAAATAAAAAAAATAATAAAATAAAATAAACTAATAAAAAAATAATATAAAATAAAAATATTAAAATAATAACAAAAACACACAACCACCACACACACACACACACACACACAACCACCCAACACACAAACCAATATAATAAAAAATAAAAATAATATTAAATAATATAATATATAAAATAAAGCACACACACACACACACAACACACCACACACCACACACACACAAACACACACACACACACAATATTAATATAAATATAAGAAAAATAGAGAAATAAAAATAAATAAATATAAAATAAAAATATATAAAATAAAATATATATTAAGATATAATAATAAATATATTTATTTTAAAAATATAATATATAAAAAAAATATAAAAATATATAAAAAAATAGATAAAATTTAATAATATAAAAAACACACACCCACACACACACAATATAAATTTTATATATTATTATATATTTTATATATTTTAATCAATAATATATATATATATTATATATATAATATAAATCAATGAAGGGTATAGGCATACAATACATATATATTTTGTATATGTATATATATATATAATATATAATATAATATATATTAATGTAAAATATACATATTAATATAATAAATATATAAAATATAAAATTTATATTTACATATATATATATTTTAAAAATTATTATATATATATATATATATATATGTTATATATAATAATATTTAATAAAAATTTTATATATATATATAGGGATACAAACACACAAAAGCAACACCACACACGCAACCACACACGCAACCAACACACCACTCATATATAAGGTGTATATATAAATTAAAATATAATATATATATATAATATATATATATATATTAATATATATAATAATATATATATATGGGGGTTAAAAGTAAAAGTTGGCTCAATCAAGTAGGGGACAGTTCGTAGAAAAAACATCTGGATGAAAGAGATAGCAGATGAAAGGGTGGGCCGAAGGCCGAACCCAGAACTTTGCGATGATAGCCAGCGTTTCCCCACGAGCAAAAAATTTTAAAAAATAATCATAATAATGTTTTTGGAAGAAAAATAAATAAGAATATATGTTTAAAAAAGTATGAATTATTGCAAAAATTTTTGATAATTAAATTTCCCTTTTAAAATAACTCTTTAAAATAAAAAGACTTTTACATCCAACCTTCCCAAAATAATGCAGTATGTAAAAATGTACGCTAGTTATTTTTTTCCTCATCATAGGGTTTTGAATTATCGTCTTCGTTCTCTTCACTTCAGTATTGTATGTTTACGTCTATTTTTAAGAAGGAGAAAGGAAGAGAAAGAGGGAAAGGAGAGAGAGAGAGAGAGAGGAGAGAGAAGAGAGAGAGAGAGAAGAGAGAGGGGAAAAGAGAGAGGGGAGAGAGAGGGGGAGAGAGAGGAAAAAAAGAGAGAGAGAGAAAATATAAAAAAAAACAAAAAACGGGACAGATAGAACACAGAGAGACAGGATAGGCAGATCAAAAGGGGCAGATACGAAAAAAAGGCAAAGATAGTTTCATCAAAAACCGGGAAAATGCAAGCACTGTCAGAAAGAGGGAAAGGCGCAAATTTTGTGTTGCCAATTAAATATTTATGCGTCCCCAAAGGGGCCTTTTTTCCCCCGCATTTCCGTGGATTTTGATTAAAATAGAGGGGGTTATTATCATTATAGGAGCGGTGAAAAAAGTATATTAAGAAAATAATATTATATAATATATTAAATATATAAAATATATAAAATTTTAATATAAAATAAAATAATATATATATAAAATTTATAAATATATTAATATATATATATATATATTATGAATATATTTATATATATATTATATATAATATATATATAATTATTTATTATATATATATATATATTTATATAATATAAAATATTTTAGATGGTTGTGTCTGCTTATCATGTGGTGCAATATACATTTTTAAAGATTTTTTTGTTTTTTTTTTTGTGGGTGAGTGGGTGCGCAACCCCACACACACACACACACACACACACACACACACACACAAAACACACAACACACCCCAAAAACCCCAAACACACACCCCACACAAAACACACCCCCTCACAAAAACAAAATGTATATACAGAGAGAGAGATAGAATAGGGTATGTATGTATATGGGAAAATATATAGTATAAAAGAAAAAAAAATATATATATATCCCATTTATTTTTGGGTTGTATATATTGTGTGTATTAGAAAATTTTTAAAACGAGTTTGTGTGTTTTGTGTTGTGTGTGTGTGTGGGGTGTGGTTAGGTACATACATATGTGTGTATGTATTTTTTTATTAGGTATATTATTATAATTTTAATAATATATATAAAAATTTTTATATATAATAAATTATATATATATATACCCCCAATATTATATAATTTTATATATAATTTTAATATTTATATATATATATTATATATATATATAATATTAAAATTATATATATAAATCGGGTTAATAAAGATATATATCCCACATATTTTTGGGTATATATGCATATATATATAATCTTCACCACAAAAACCCACACACACACAACCCCCAAAACGCACACACGACACACACACAAAACACACACATACGACACCCCAAAACCCCAAAATACCCCACACCCCACGCAAACCGCACACCGCACACAACACACACACACACACAACAAAGCACAAAACAAAAACGCACACCACAAACACAAAAACACACACACACACACACAATACGCACCACCACCCCGAAAAACACGCACACAAGCACACCCCAAAACACCCCACACACACACACCCCCCACACACACACACACCAAACACACCCCCAAAACACACACCCCAAAACCCCACACCGAACACACCCCCCCAAACTCACACCTCACTCTCACACTTTAAACTTTCACTTTCACTTGTTTCCCCTTTTCTAACACACACGGGCCCTTTTTGGTGGGAAACACCGACCCCCCAGTCTTTTTTGTTTTACATTTACAATTTTGGGAAAAGTTTTGGGAAAAATCTTTTGTTCAGAGTTATGGATTGAAAATTTCCCACTAATTTGTGAATAATAAAAAAATTTCCTTTAAATAAAATTTCAATATAAAGATGCATATATCGGGGCCCTACGGTGTTACATTATTTAAGAATTAAAACCGTGTCCGAGTCATGTTTACGGTACGCTATAAATGCAACTTTACAGACCCCAAAAGTCAACAAATGGTGGGTATTTGATTGTTTTTAAAAAAAAGAAATAAGGAAAAGTGGATGTTTGTAACTATTAAAATTTTTCTGTTGTGTGAGATTCGGATAAAGTGCAAATTTTTCGATAGATTTACTTAGTATTTTAAAAATTTTTCAAAGAAATAAAAAAAAAAAGGCAGGTAAAATTTCCCCCGGGAGTTTGCAGGCTTTTTAGCGTGCCTTTTTTCGTTTATAACTAAGTGTTTCAAAAAAAAGAAGTGACCCCTTAAAAAATGTTTTAGGACTTTGATTTTTGGGTTTTTTCCTATTAAAACATACAAAGGGATGCGTTATGAGTAAAATTTTTTTTTTTTTGGGTATTTCTTTTTTTTGCACACTTTTAAGGATTGGAAAAAATCCTTTTTTTTTGGGGTTCCCTTTTCAGTGGTGAGGTGCTGGTTTTTTAGGATGTCAGGAGCTTTTTCCCCCTTTTTTCCGCCCCCGGTAAAGGGGCTAGGGGAGTAGGGAAAAAAAGGGGTTTTGGTCGCTTTTAGCAAATTTTTGTGTTTAAAGGGAAAGCCTCCCTTTTGAGAGAGCAAACCAGGTTCCCGCTGAGGCCCCTTTTGGGCACAGTTGGGACATAGGCTGTTGTGCCCTTTTTCCTTTCGTGTGTGCCTTAAGGGACCCCGTCGGTGTTGTGGCCTTTTAAGGGAAACCCAAAATTGGGCTTGGCTTGCACAGCCCGGGGTGACCATTTCTGGACCTAAGCCTGAAAATGTCTCAGGACTTGCCCGGGTTGGGGGCTTCCCCGTCGGGCATTTGGAAGCCCCACGAAACCCAAGGGTTTGATGTGAAACAGATCCAATCATTTCCCAAAAATGAAACCCCAAAAAAGGGACCCCTCTTGACTCCCCTTTTCATGGGGTTTAGTGGTGAGAGACCCATTTTTTTCCCCTCTATAAGTCCTTTGTTTCCGAGGAAACTCCCGGTTTTTGCTAGATCTTTTGCGACAATGGAAACATTGGGCCCCCGGGTTCCGGATTTTTTTTCTGCATCCCCAATGTTCTCACCAGTTCGGGAGGCATTGTCGAAATTCTCAGGTTTAGAGGGAACCCTTAAAATTTTTGGGGCACACTTTAGGGGGGGCCCGGATCTTTTTAGAATCTGTTTTCCGGTTAAATCGTTTTTGGGGCCGCCCTTTTGGGTTAGATTCTGGCCTTTTTGGTTTAGGAGCAGCTGCCGGGTTTTGGCGGTTTAAACTTGTGCTCCCATCTCGGTTTAGGGGGACATTTAGGGGAAGTCAGATTCTTGGGGGCAGGCCCGGAGAGGCTAACACGAGGGTTCCCCTGCTTTGAGGGTCCCTGGACAGACCCATTTTTTAGGTGATAAAATTCGTGGTTTTGGGCAAAGTTTTCCAGATTTTTTTTTCCATGTAAAAAGCAAATTATTTACCTTCTCACGGGTTAAAACCCCCCCGGGGCCCAAACAAAGGGAAAACTGTAGGGTTTGCGCTGATGTCAACAGCTACAGGGATGGTTTAGAGGGTTAGAGCCAAAAAGCCATTGTAGGGGAACCTCACGGGACCCTTTTAAGTGCCTATGGCGCCAAAGCCTGAAGGGAACCCCCGAATTTAAAATTAACGGGCCCGGGGTCCCCTTTAATAAGGGCCAAAAAAGGTATGTTTTAGCCCCCAGGGGTCCTCATGACGGCCCCCGCTCAAAACCCCCAGGGCTCCTGTCTCCCCAGCGCACCCAAAAGGGGGAAAGCATGGGATTGATTATTTAAAAAAAATCTTTCCCCGTCAACAAACTAAGGCATTACTGGGACATTCCCCTGTTAGATTTAAGTGTTAAAAAAGTTTTAAAAAAAATAAAAATCTGTTAATAAAAAATTTATAAATAAAAAATAAATATTATATTTAAAATCAAAACATAGATATAGTACTCTAAATGTAAACATTATTGATAATCATTTATGAAATTATTAAATTTTATTGAAAATATTTGTTCTCTAAGGAAACTAATAAGACCTATGTAAAAATCCTCCCCCAATACTTTTTTTAGGGTATATAGGGGAAAAGAAAAACATAGGGCTTTGGGCGGAATGTTGCCCCATTTATCACTACATTTCCCTTACCCTTAAAAAAACTCTTGGGAATTTCCCCCAAATGCTTGTTTCATTTTAAACCATCCTTGGCCCTGATTCAGCTTTTGTGCCGATTTTTTGTTTTTTTTAATTTCAAAATACTTTTTTGGCTGGGGCAGATGTGGTCACCCAAATTTCCAAGGGTTTCCTTAATCTTTGTTTGTTTTTTTCTAGGGGGTTTTACCTCCATTTTTCCCCTTTCCCTTTACGCGAAGGACAACACCGTTGCTGTGTTTTAAAATTTTGGGGGGGGAGGAAAAAAGTGCATCGCAGGGCTGAAACGGGAGGGTGCCTTGGCCTTCCGACAGCTCATCATTCCCCCGATACCAAATGAAATGGAAACCCACAAAGAATTATCTTTTTTCATGCCCCGACATCAGTGCAAAAACCAATTTGAATCCCTTACCATGAATTGATGAGGGCTAAGCTCTTGAAATTTCTTGCAAGGATTACAAGAGTCACAAAAATTTCAATAAAAATGGTTGGTTTAAAATCCTAGTCATCTTTGGGCTGCCGCAAAAGGGTGCATGTTTACTCTGCAGTTTAAAGATCGAGGCTGCTAGGGGAAAGACAGCCAAATGGGAGTCTTTTCCTTTGCTCACTTCCCGCAAAGGTTTCCCCATTTATTTTCAGATTTTTTAACCCTCCCGTATATATTGCATCTGATCCCCTTTGTACTTAGAAGTGTGTTGAAATTTTCTCTCTGATTTCTGTTTCAATCTCTCCCCCTTCCCCAAATTCCCCACCAAACCCCGCTCGGCTTGATTAGCCTAAAGGGGGACGGGGGGAATTTTCCCAAAAAACCAGAACATTAAAATTAAATTTAAAAGAAGATCTTCCACAATTTTCTTCATTCTCTACCATAGGATAGCTTTTCCCCAAGGAGCTTTAAAATCAAAATTTGAGTAAGAAAATCCTGGAATCCTTTTTAGTCTGTTTTAGTAAATCAGGTTATGTAGTCCGGTGAAAGAAAAAAGGGGGTTCTCACCCCAGGACTCCAAAGGTGACCATGCACGGGAAAAAACGTGGAAGATGAGAACCCCCGGGAAGAAACTGGGGGGGTGCCATTCTACCGCAAGATAGGCTCATTGTAAAATATATTAAAATATATATTTTATAATTATATAAAAAATAAAATTAATCTATAATATATAAAAATATAATTATAAATATAATTTAAATAATAATTTTTAAAATATTAATTATATATATATATTTTTAAAATAATATAAATAATACAATATATATATTAAAATATATTATAATATTATAATTTAAATATAATATATATATTAAATAATAATTTTATATAATTTTATAATGAAAAACACCCCACAAAAACCCCCACACACACCCACCACCAAACACACAACCCCCACACACAAAAACACACCAACACACAAAAAAAAAAAAAAAAAAAAAAAAAAGAAAATGTAAAAAATAATATAATATATATATTAAAAAAATATATATATAAATTTGTATATATAATATATATATTATTATATATAATAATTATATATATATATATATATATAACATTTTTGGGGGGGGTTTGTTATTTTTTTTTTTACACAATATATATTTTTAAATATAAAATAATAAAAATTTTTATATAGAAAAAATATATTATAATATATATATATTAAATATTAATATAATATATATATATTTTTTTTTTTTTTTTTTTTTTTTTAAGGAGGTTTCATTTTGAGCCGCCGTGGTCACACCCGATAATTGAGTTTTCATGGATCTCTTGGAGTGAGTACGTGGTGGGTCCCTTTTCCTTTCCACGGAGGGGCCCGGTGTTACCTTTTAGGTAATCACCTCCCCCCCACCCGGGGCCGGGGACCTGTATGTATTATATTTTAAATATATATATTTATTATAAATATATATATATATATATAAAATTTTTATATATATATATATACTATAAAAATAAAATATATATATATATATATATATATATATATATAAAATTTATTTATTTTTTTAAAAATATATTTCTATATATAAAAGTTTATATGTGTTAGAAGGGAATTTTTGCAATATATGCATATCATATATTTATATAAAAATATATATTATATATATATATATATATAATATTATATATAATAATTATAACTACACACACATGTATATAAAATATAAGAGAGAGAAAAACAGAAGACAGACAGAAGAAGAGACAGGAGAACAGAGGAGACGAGAAAAAGAGAAAAAAAAAGGGAAAGAAAAAGAAAAAAGAAAAGGAGAAGAGGGAGAAAGGGGGGAGAAAGAGAAAGAGGGAAAAGAGAAAGAGAAAGGGAAAGGAGAGAGAGAGAGAGGAGAAGGAGAGAGAGAGAGAGAGATACAACAAAATCGGAGACCCTGAAAATTTCATTATATTAAACAAAAACCCCCAAAACGGGCAGTTAGACCTTTTCGGCTCCACGCGCCGGAATTTCATTTCCCCTTCGGAACGTTTTGCCCCCGTTTGCTTCAGATTATCTTGTTTGTACGTGAACGTAAAAAGGGGAAACGTACTTTGCAATATTAAAAAAAACTGTTTGTCTTTGGAAAAAACAATGGGCATTTTTAAAAAAACATAACACACGGGAAATATATAGAGAGTAAGAACATATGCAATATATGAAATGTGTGTTTTGTGGCGTGTGGTGTGTGTAGGGGTGTGTTTTTTAAAAAATTTTTTTTTTATATATTATACGTAAAAGGAATTGATGCGTCCCTCCGTGTGTGTTGGTTTTGGTGTGTGTGGGGGGGTGTGTGTGTGTGGTGTGGTGTGTGTGTGTGTGTTTTTGGGTGTGTGTGGTGTTGTGTGTGGGGTGGGGGTGTTGTGTGTGTTTTGTGGGTTTTTTTTTTTTTTTTTTTTTTTGGGGTTTTTTGGGGGGGTGTTTAATGTTTTTTGTTTCTCATACCCCCTTTTTGGGGGGTTTCCCCGGGTTTTTTTAATTTAAGAAAATTTAAAAGAAAACCCCACATACTATTGGGAAGATAAGCCTCCTTTGTAAAACAGGGTTTTATAAACAAAATTCCCTTTCCCCTTTTTGCTTTTTTTCCAAAAAGGGTGCACTTAAGAAACATGTTTTTTTTCGGGTTTTGGCGGAAATGACAAATTTTCAGCTCGAGCCGGGGGTTTAAAAAATTTTTTTTTATATAATTTTTTAATTTTATTTATATAAAAATTTTTTAAACTATTTTATTAAAATTCTTTTTAAGAAAAATTTTAAATTTTTAAATATATGAATAATAAAATATATATAATAATATAATATTTTAATATATATATATATATATATATATATATATTTGCGTTTTTTTTTGTTTTTTTTTTATATTATATATATATATATATATATATAAAAATATATTTTAAATATTATATTAAATAATAAATATTATATATATATATATAATATATTAATATATAATATATATAATATGGGTTTTTGGGGGTTTTTTTTGTGTGGTGTGTGTGGTGTGTGTGTTGTTTTGTGTGTTTTTTGTGTGTGTGTGTGTGTGTGTGTGGGGGTTTTTTGGTGTTTTGGTTTTTTTTTGGGGTTTTTCTTTAAAAAAAAAAAAAAAACACAAACACACCCCCCCCAAAAAACCCAAAACCTTTTATATTATTTGGTGGTTGTTGGGTTGTTTTTTGGGTTGTTTTTTTGGGGGGGTTGGTGTTGTGTTTGTTTTTTGTTTGTTTGGGGTTTGTGTTGGGTTTGGGTGTTTTTTTTTGGGTTGGGTTTGTTTTTGGGGTTTGAGGTTTTTTTTTTTTTTTTTTTTTTGGGGGGGTTTTTTTTGGGGGGGGGGGGGGGGGGGGGGGGGGCCAAAAACAAAAAACAAAAAAAAATATATATTATATATTATATATATAATATATATTATATAATATAATATTTTATATATTATAATTGTGTGGGTTTTTGTGTGGTGTGTTGTGTGTTTGTGTGGCCGGGCTTTTTACGTAAATTATATTTTATGCATATCGAATGATGTATAACATAAGCGGTTAGGGATTTGCAGTGAACGATTTGTTTCTCTATAAAACAAAAGTAAAATCCCCCAATTTCTCATCCAAAAGAAAATTTAAAATTATTAATTATGGTTTTCTTTTTCCCAAAAAATATACAAAAAATTTAGAATTTTGAGGAAATGGGTTTACCTACGGGCTCCTGTGATTTTTTTACAAAATAAACCCAACAAAAAATTGATAATAAGTTATTAATGAAAAAAAATTATATTTGTTTCATAAAGAAAAAATTTGCCCAAAAAAAGAAAACCCTTTTTTTTTTTCCTTTTCCCCCCGTTACATTTTTACAACCATCGCCCCTTTTATTTTATTTCCCACTCTTCGTTATCAAATCTTAATGTGACCTTCTTCCGGAAAACCTCACAGCCGAACTAAGTATCATTTTCGAGTTTAACAAGTGTAGCCCCCTTTCCTCGGGCTGAAACCCGTCGGTGTTTGTGGCCTTTTCTTAAAAAATGAAATGGTCAGCAAGTTCCGGGGGTCTGGGTCGCATGATCTGAGCGGTCGGGCCCTTTGGGTCATTGGGGGTTTTTGCTTTTTTGATAGTATCTTTTACTTTTATTTTTTTTTTTTTTTAATGTTTTTTTTTATTATTTTTTTATTTTTTTTATTTATTTTTAGTTTTTATTCGGTTTTTTGTTCAGTTTAGGGTTTGTGTACTTTCCTATTGCCTCTGTTTGTATGTAAAAATTATCTTTTCTTTGCATAAAATAAATGTATTTTACATTTAAGTTTTGCATCACATTTTAAAAGTTGGAAGATATGATTTGATAATCAAATAATATTTACGGCGAGTTTACGAAAGTTTTTAATATAATTTCCTTTTCTGCAGTCACGCAAACACGCACACAAAGCACACACGCACCACACGCACACACGCACAACACGCACACACGCACACACACACACACCACACACACACACACACCACACACCACACCCCACACACACACACCACAACACACCACACACACACACACAGTTGACGATAAACGATGTTTCAGCTGAGGGAGGGTACATGGAAAGGAAATCATGTCGTTGAAAAAGAAAGAAAGAAAAAAGGGCTAACGGCACCTCAATTCCCTTGTACATTTTCAGAAGTCATAATTAAAGTTATTGTATCATTATTGTTCGCTGTGATTACATTATTGTTAATAACCGTGGTGTCCCACCTCCCCCGCTGTACGCGTTTTATTTAGCGTCCTTTAGTCATTGCAATTCCACACTTGGTGCAAAGCGTAACAATATACACCAAAAACGACGATATGACTGGAGTGATGGAATGCCCGTATAAATAAATGAAAATCTTTCGAAAGTCACCGTCTGATAATTGGATTTTTTTGGGATGGTTACATAGATCAGTGGACCGTGTAGGAAAAACGACCCCGCCATACTTTGTCAGGTGCTATCTCTGAATTCCCCAATACTGCC
>NW_023660729.1:35000-45000 GCF_015228065.2 Penaeus monodon | reverse complement strand
ACTTTCCAGAGCACTTTGTCTCTGATTACTAGGATAGCCCTTGTAATTGCCTTGCTATTTCTTGCCAGTATATATATATATATATATATATATATATATATATATGTATATATATATAATATACATATATATATATATATATATATATATATATATATATATAATATATATATATGATAAGACAAATTATATAAATGTGTATATATATGATATAAATGTATATATATATGATATAAATGTATATATACATATATATCTATATATCTATATCTATATCTATCTATCTATCTATCTATCTATCTATCTATCTATCTATCTATCTATCTATATATATATATATATATATATATATTATATTGACATAATTAATAATGTATATATAGAGTATACATATATAATTTTTTCCTTGTTTTTCAGCAGCCATCCATTCCACTACAGGACATAGACCTCTCTAATTCATTACTAGAGGTTTATAAGTGCCACCCCTGTCTGATTGGGAAGATGCCCTTCCTAATCAACCGCGGTTTCTGCCACGGCGGTGATTCCCCTGCGTTTTGCTTCTCTAGGCGAATAGTCGTTTTCTCGGGCTTGACCGGCAAGTCAAGGCAGGCATTTTTACGGACTGCGTGACGGAGAATTGAAACTCGGGACCACGAAGGTCGGAGTCCGGTGCTCTTCTAACCAACTGGACCATCGCGGCGTTCATATTTTAATATTTTAATTTATTATCTTTTGCAAATGTATTTTTAAAATTAATTATTAAAAATAATATTTTTTATATATATATATATATACAAAAAACGAAATAAAATATTGATATATATATATATATATATATATATATATATATATATACACAAAAACACACACACACCAAAACACACATATATTTATATAATATATATATATATTATAATTATATATTAATATAATATATAATATAACATATATATTATTATAATAATATATATATATATATAAATCTAATATATATATACTATATATATATATTATATATATGGTGTGTGTGTGTGTGTGTGTCTCTGTGTGTGTGTGTGTGTGTGTGTGTGTGTGGATGTATAATATATATATATATATATATATATATTATATATATATATTATATATGATAATATATATAATATAATATATATGTATATAAGATGTATAAAGATGTATAATATAATATATATATTATATATATATTATATTATATAGAATATATATTATATATGTATATATACATATCTATAGTTCATATATTCTTGCATTAATATATTAGACACAGAATACACGAGTTACAAAATATGAGTTGTAACCGGATGGGCTAGTATAGAAATCAGCATTTATCGATGGCACTATGCTTCTCATTGGTTTCTCTTATCCTAATTTTTAGACTAACTTACGCGAAAAAGACCGTTCATATTCTTTCTTCGTTGCAAAATTTCAATCTTAAGGTTAATAACCAGAGGTAAAGGAAGAAGGCGATCACGTGTAATATTATCCTTGCTATGTACAGGTTAAAGTTTGTTTTCCCGGATGTTGATAAACAGTTGTATATTATGTTATATAACTCTGTAAATTGCCAATGACAGTTGATCAGGTAAGCGGTCTTTGAAACATTCATGGATGATGATAAAAAATAAATAGATAGACAGAGGATTGACATGAAGAAAATCGATAATAGTCGGTATTTAATACTAATGGCACATGCCAGTGAGTGGAGGCATATAATGTTGCTATACGAAAAAAAAAAAAAGTATATATATATATATATATATATTAGATATAGATATATTCTATATATAAAATATATATATATATATATATATATATATTATATATATATATATATATAGAATATATCAGGCCTGAATTTTTGTTACTTTAGATTTTTATGAATAAATACAGCGGATTTGTCGTGTCCTAAAAAGGCTCCAAGCATATTTTTAGATGTGTATATGAGTGTTCTAGTAGATATTGCACCTTAAATTTGGCCCAAAATTTGGTCCATCGGGGCTCTAGCATTACGTGAATAAAAGTTTAGACAAAAAACAGAAATGGCAATGAAACAACTGTGTAAATTACACAATATATGTATTATAACTTTCAGAAAAAAAAACACAAATTTGATAATTTAGGTATATTTATTTATTATTCAACTTCATTGCACGGCATTTTTCATTAAAAAAAAAAACATTTAAGTAACAGTCATTACTGTGGACTGCAGGTTACTAAGATAAAAATGAGGCATATTCATCAGCTCTGCCATATTTGCATACCATAATCTTTACTTACTGAAAAGAAACAAAACCTTTTTTTCCTTCGTAGTGAGAAAAAGTAAGTTCTATTTCAAATTTCTTCATTACAGAAAATTTTAATTTGAAACCTAATCACATCAAATATTTTCAGGGCAAATGGAAAATAGAATAACAATTTCTTTCTATGAAAGACAAAGAAAAACTTTGCAACTTTTGCATGAAAAACTGGTCCTCCCATTGCACCCTGGATATCGAACATCTCATTCTAGAGGCATAAGGGGGTAATGCATTCAGGCATATGGCATGCACTGTTAGTACGCCTTTGCAGCAATTCTTGGGAAGGGGCCTTGTCCCTTTTTCTAGAAATGTCATCATACTCTAGAAATCTCAGAATCACTGTTGTCATATTTAGAACTTCTCAGAAATCAAAGAATAAGCTATTTCCAATTTAAAAATCCATATGCCATGGGTAACAGAATTGTTTTTTTCACAATCTTTTCTGTTACTCTAACCATTGCATTGCGCAAGAGAGGTCCAAAAAGATGCAACATTGCCGAACAATAAATTTGCAGAACGTGTTGCACTTCTGTAAAAGCTAATACCTGGATCAATAATATCAACGCCCCCCATCTTTGAGTTGTATAGCCAACAACCTAGGGGGACGTCTGCACTTCTAAGTGGGTCGTTTTTCTCTTTTACACCACCTCTGGGACAAGTAAGATACTGACTGAATACTATGTTCATTCGATGCTAAGATGTGTTTTTTTTTGTCAAACCATAAAGTTATACAAAAGCAGGAATCATCTCTCACCTGCACAGTCAGAGGGAACCTCGCCGGATCTCTTTAACTGATTCTCAGTCTTCAATCGACACTGTTTGCACAAGGTTCTGCTTCATTGTCCCTGTAGCTCCCATTCTAATGATGATGAGGAATTTCTAAGAGCTTAGGGGTGTAAAAAAAACCTAACAAAGAAGAAACTAGTACCTCGACGACTGACTTACAAATCTTAGGACTGCAGCTTTCCTATCTTAAGGGTTACCCCACCTCTGGAAGATGAAGTCCCAGTTCTTTGTAACATCAAAACGCAAGTCTTCCTCACCCTGAAAAAACTCAAACATCTAGGAATTGGCCCATCACTACTAGCTAAAACAAAGAATTTCTTAGGCATGTGGGTTTGGTTTCGAGGTGTAAATTGTCTTAAGGTGTGTTCTGCCCTGTTAAATGGAATGATAGTCATTTCATCAAACTGAGGGACAATTGAGGGTCCGTTCTAACCCAAAACAGCGTGAACGAACCCAATTTTATGAGTGGTCTTATTCGTATGAATCTGTCGATTTCCTCGTGCTGCATTCAACAGACACTCATCAAAGAACTTTCAGAGAAAGCTATGATTACTGAAAACATTGTCACGATCATGGCATCAGCTATAACAGAAATCCTTGTTTGTTTTGCCAGTTACATTTCACTTTCTACGGGAATTTTACACTGACATAAGGAAATTATTCCTATAAAACTGTTTTCATTGATATACTGTTAGTGATATCGCTTGCCTTTTTTGATGAAATGTAATTTTTCTGTGTTTTAGAGTCATTGCATCTAAAAATTTAAGGTGAGGAGGTAAGCCATGAAATAATTCTACGGGGATGAGGAACTGTTGGTTGTGAAAATTAGTTGCCCTGAAAATGATTATCAACATCTACAGTAAAATCTGGATTGAAGTTTATATTTCCTCCTGAAATGATGACATCCATTAGTATTGAGATTTTGCTGGGTTCCATCGGGGCAGCTGCCAGTGCTACTTGTAACTTCAGGGGACCTGGTGGTACATTTTCCATCTCTGTTCTCTTCACAGACTCAGATGCTGAACTCTCAGTGTTGGCACAATAAGTTCATGAAAGAGTTCTATGCGCCAAAGTGGAGATGAAGGCCAGTCATCATCAGCATCAGATATATGCTTTTATATGGCCCAAATCAGAATTACTAACTTCTGCCGCAGTCGCTGTATTCTCTGAAATAAAAAAGAAATTGTTAGTCAAATATATTAATATCTATTTAGTATTAGTTTTCATATAAAAAGTTTTTTCTTAAGTTCTATACATATTGTCATGTAACCCATAAGAATATCAATATTTTACCCGTATGATTACAAATAATTACGTTAAATTAATAATCAACCTTAAAAATATGACATATAACTTCCTTAACATCATCAAAAAACAGTATGATAAAGATCGTTTTAATGCCAATTATTGTACTACGTATAGAGCAAAGACAATCATCAATGAAAATAACAGTTCGGGCTTTAACTTAAATTTTCATCAAAAGTATTTTAGTTAAATTATTCAATAAACATAATCAATTTCCAGTTGAAAATGTTTTCCAATACATGATAAATTCACGATGTAAATCTGTCTCCCGAGAAATATGTTTAAATTAGGTAAGATGTACATTTTCGCTTCCTACTAGCATGTCCAGCACGAAGGGAACACAAATTTTTGTTATCTAAAAGGATGTGTTCTGATGTCATAAACCTAGCTTTTAAATGTTTCAGAACAGGGTCACTGATGAACTTTCACCTTATCAGTTGCACACCTAACTGTGTTCATAAACATCAATAAAAGGAATAAATAATAGCTTCACTACCCATGGGTGCGACGGTATTGCTGAGAGGACTGCTCCTCCTCTCTTTTCTCCAGCCAGCCGCCATGGAATTGGTAAATCATGAAGAGACACTTCGAAAACTTCTTAAAACACATAGAAAACGTGAATAGAATCTAAAGCACAAATTTCCGTAATACGCGACGCCTCCGACTTAAACAATAGAAAGAATTTGGGCCATTTTACTTAGTTCGGGCTCTGAATGGGATATATATATATATATATATATATATATATATATCTATATATCATATATATATATATATATATGTGATTGTGTTGTGTGTGTGTGTGTGGGTGTATATAATATATAAATATATATATATTATATATATAATATTATATATATATTATATATATTATATATGAATAGTGATTGTGTGTGTGTGGTGTATGTGCGTTTTTGGGTGTGCGTGCGGCGTGTGTTGTGTGAGGTGTTGTGTGTGAACGAGCAAATGAGTAAACAAACCTTATATATATATAAATGACCTTTCCGTTGAATTACTTACCCGGGATAATAGGTGCGTTTCCTTTTTAGGCCGTATATAGAAAATCTCCGCGGTTGATGGCAAAAAAATCTACAACGACGTGGAACTCGGCTTGGGGTGTTGTCAATGCTGTATCCACTAGATGCACCTCTATTTTTGGTACATCGACATCTGGTTTTTTTAATTGTATGTGTTGTAGTTAGAAAAACAATCTTGAGCTCTGAGTAGAAGCACAAACAATGTGAATGAGTGTGCTTGTTTATGTATTTTTTACGTGAATATATATGATGTAATCCCAAGTAACATATTAACGTTTGGCAATTGGCCTCGTCAACATAAAGGATAAGACACACAACAGAAAAAATATTTCAAGTTATCGTCTTTATTAATGAATAAAGTATTCCACACACACAAACGTCACACACACACACACACCAAAGACACACACACAAACACACACACACAACACAGAACACACACCACACACACCACACACACACACACACACCACACGCACACACACAGATTTGGGAAATTTAAGTTACACAGTAAAAATAAGGTTAATACACCCGACCAGTGATTAACCCGCCCCCCCCCCCCCCCTGCCTTACTTACAGACTGGACTGCATCAAGTAAAAACTTCATGTGAGCATAAAGTTCCCTAGGCCAGAAAACTTTAATTTCTATACTTTCAAAGTTTTTGAACTTCACAAAAACTTAATGAGGGTAAAAGAAATTTTGATTTTTTTTCTTTTTACACTGAAGTTTTAATGAGAAAAGTGTTGGTAGAAAGAGAGCATACGAGAGGAAAGGATGAGAGAGAGCGAAGCTGAGTCTTTCGCCCCATCAGTTATAGGTGCATGACGTGCAAAAATTTATAGATATAATTATTACATTTGTATATGTGTATAATATACGACATGTGTAATTCTATCTTATGTACTATCCACATACATATATACACGTATAAACAAATATATTACACTATGTTTATATATGTATTATATATATTTATATCTATATATATATATATATATATATATATATATATATATTATATATTTATATATATATATTTACTATATATCTCATATATACATACATTATATATATATATATATATATATATATATATATATATATATATATATATACTATATTATATAGATCTGTTATAGATACGCACGCGCCGCGCGCAACATACACATACACACACACACACACACACACACACACACATCACACCACACACACACACACACACACAACACACACACACACACACACACATTATATATATATATATATATATATATATATATATATATATATTATATATATATATATACACATATGGAGTGAGTTGTGAGTACATACGGGTTATGTTATTATATTATATACACTGCCTTTTGTGTGATATGTTTCGCCATATGAAATATAGAAGATTATGTTTTGTTTATATTGCTGTGTAGCATATCTCCTATGTAAAAGAATGAGATTCTATGTGCGATATGTAGAGTGCTATATTTTATTTAGTCTCTGCAGTCACACGTCTGACAGCAGCACTCTTGGACAGAGCCAGGCAGAGGACCATGAAGGACTCCCTTTTATTTTTGTCAGAGCTGATCTCCAATGAACCTACTTTAGCTCTCATCAGTGTTTTCTTCACCCTCAAGCACGTAGAGAAACACCAAGCTACATAAGACAATACTAATAACATTATTGATAACAGTAGTGATAATACTATTAGTGGCAGTAATAATAATAATAAAGATAATGATGATAACAATAATGTTTATTATTGTGATCACTATTATTTTCATTATTATCATCATTATTATAATTATTGTTATTATTAACATTATCATTAGCATCATTGCTATTATTATTATTATTGCTATTATCGTTATTATTATCACTATTATCATTATTATTATTAGTAGTAGTAGTAGCAGTTGTAGTAGTGCTATCAATATTAATAATAAAACTATATATCCTTACCATTCGTATCCGTATCATTATGTAGATAGCTTATCAGTATTGTTAGTAATATTATTAATATTATAACTAGGTAATACTATACTAAGAATGAGAAAATAATAATATTATTAATTATAATTATTACCGTTATTGTTATTATTATTATGATTATTCTTTATTATTATATTATTATTATTCTTATTACTATATTATTAGTATTAGTATTATTATATTATTATTATTATTATTATCATTATTATTATCGTTATCATATTTGTTTTTATTATTATTATTATTATTATTATTATTATTATTATTATTATTATTATTATTATTATTATTATTATTATTATCTTATCATCATCATCATCATTATTATCATATTATTATCATAATTATTTTTGTTATCATCAACCATTATCATGATTACAGTTATCACATTATCATTGTTATCATTAAAAACGACAGCAATCATCGAAAATAATAAGGATAATAATTGTAATAACAGTAATTGTAATAAAAATAATAACCATGATGATAATAATGACGATGATCATAATAAAATAATAATAATGATATTAATAATAGCTTAAAGAAAAATAATATTACTTATAAAAATAATATTGATAATAAAAGTAAGAAGAGTCATTGTAATAATAACCATAATAATGATGATAATGATAATAGTAATAATAATAATGATGATGAAGATGATTAATAATAATAACAATTGATAATAATAATAATAATGATAATAATAATAATAATAATAATAATAATAAATAAATAATGATAATAATAATAATAATAAGTAAAAATATTGATTGCTATTGTTATTGAAATGATTACTATTTTCATATTAGATTAGAAATGTAATTGTATGTCTAAAAAATCCTACTTAATTTTTGCTCATTAACATGTCCACGATTCCTTCAATTAACTGGGTAAAGCTGCTGTATAGATTACTTCTGTGTTTGTATATTTTCAGATATTTCAATCTCTGTATTAGGTGTGTTTATGTTGTGTGTGGTGTGTGGTGTGTGTGTGTGTGTGTGTGTGTGTGTGTGTGGTGTGTGTATAGAACTATATATATATATTATATATATATATTATATATATATAGATATATATATTATATATTATATATATATTTATGATATATATATATATATTATCTATATCTATATATATATATATATATAATACACATATACACACACCCACACCACACCACACACACACACACACACACACACACACACACACACATATATCTAATATATATAGATAATATATATATATATATATATATATATATATATATATTATCGGATAATGAAAGATATGCTTCTAAAACGATATCGTAGTACTGTTATTCAATTCCAACAGTTGTTAAAACGAGAAAGGTTCCCACATTCAATGTAGAAGAGATAACAATAGGAATAACAGCAACATAACAGTATTCGTGGTCCGTGGGTGTAATCAATTGTTGAATTCACAATCGCGACGGAAACACTATTTTCTATGTAATTAATGTTGCGTGTTGTATGTTTGGCATAAACATGTTTCGTTGTTCACGGTAAAAATATTTTGCTATTTTGTTTTCATTTCATTTCGTACATTACATGAAACCCATACAAATGCGCTAAACACGTCGACCCTTCTTGACGATATCTGAAATCAAAATTTGCAGGCTTTAAATGCACGGTCAAGTTTATAAAATTAATCCCAAAAGCTATCCTGTCATGATCACAAAAGTCCGACAACTCGCCGATAATCGTGGCTACCAATGATATCTCGGAGTACTGATTCAGAGGAAAAATGAGATTGTCAATGGAGGTTTTGCCCAGGGCTAGCTATGGCCTTTGCTGCTCTCGGACTACTTAGTTGACTATCTGAAACCCATATCTGAAATGTGAGCGACAGCTGCATATAATTAACGAGCTGGGAGGTGGTGGGTCAATAGTCGCTGTAGAAGAAAGCGTTTATGTGGTTACACAGAAGGAGATAGTGCCGCAAATGCCGCAGGGTAGAATTAGAACTACAATGCTCACAAGAGAGGTTCAAGTTATGGTTGAAAACATCCGTTCTGACAAAACTAGCCAGGTTGGCAGCTGCCGATCAGCCCCTGTATGATGCTCGTTTACCTCTCCTACACCGACTGAAATCCGCATCAGGATTGGTTTGTGTTTGTGAAAATGGAGGGAACAAGAGGCTTTCTCTGAGAAACAAACTGCAAGAGATAAGAGATGAAGGTAGCAGTTGGGTGACCAGCGCATCCATCCCAACCGACAAGGTGTAACAAAACTAAGAATCAAGACTGACTCATGGGCCGATGATGGGCTAAAAGTGAGCAAGGCAGTGGGGGATGCCAAGAGCCATTAACGGTCGCACATGTTGTAGTGTTAAAGATGTGCAACATTCTCAGACCAACGACGATTGTACTTAGTCTCCCCATCATACACAAAAATGTATTGGGGGAGGATTGTGACATAGAAAGTCTTATTAGGGTAGACTAAATGATTTTTAATGAAATTAATTATACACAATATTATACAATAATTTTATAAATTTTTAAAAGCATAATATGTATGCTTTGATTTGAGTTATAA
>NW_023660729.1:30000-32500 GCF_015228065.2 Penaeus monodon | reverse complement strand
AAAATATCAATATCTGTTTTGTCGTTCTGCCCCAAAAAATGACCGGTAGGCTTCTAGTCTAGTTTAGAGTAAATCCTGTATGTGTAAACATCCTAGTAGCAATGCTCCCTGCGGATGTGAGACAACAAATCGACAGCTTTACAAATCTCTCTTGATGAACTACCTCTCATCATGTAAATCAAACGAAAATTATTGACTTTAATGCTAAAGTTGGCTCAGCGAGAGATAGGAAGGACGGTCTGGATCCTGCGGGACACGGAATGAATGTGGAGATAAACATAAATTGTTTTTATAAAGAGAAAAATCTGGTTGATCACAGGACAACTGCTTGAATTGTACAACCTATCCTATATGACGATTTACATGAATTAGTCCTGATGATAGAGACAGAAACAAATCGGGAACTATGTTACAATCAGTCAAGATACCGTAAGCAATCACAAATCCCGAGCATATCCGGGTGCGAACGCATATTCAAACTACAACCCAGTAATAATAGAATATAGATTCTCCTCAAAAAGTTGAGAAAAGCGCAGCAGTGCCCCCAAATTTTAACTCTGTGCATTGCCAGACCAACGAGAGGTACGGAAAAAGCTATTAACATTGAAAATCTGCCAGAGGATTCTAAAATGATTTTTACCATCTTGTCATTGAGAGCTTCCAAGCAGCAACTGCTAAGACAATCCCGACAGTAGAAAAAGAAACCGTCATCAGGCTGGTTCCACCCAAAAGATCAAGAATTGTACGAAAACTGCACGTTTCAAAAACAAGACCTGCTGCAAGATACAGTGGTAAACAGACTTTACAAAGAATGTATGAAAGCCAAGCAACGTGGCTGCAAGAGAATGTCAAGAAGAGTAGAGACTCGTAGTTGTAATCCAAAGGAGATGTTCTAAAGGTAAGGGGATCAGCGATCCTTTCCTCCTCAAATTGCATTAGAGAGCAGAGGCCGTATCTCCTCGAGACGAGGATGTCAGTGCCTCCGTTGGGAAGAGTATGTTCAAGATGAGCAGCGGGCCACAGACGATATAGTCTGGAAACTGTCACATCTGATCCACCAATTCTGAAGTCAGAAAGTGCGCTGGGTCCTTACAGCAAATGAAATCCGGGAAAAGTGATCGGGTCTGACGGAGTATACCCCCCCCCCCCCCCCCACAACAGAAATGCTCAGGGCCTTAGGTTATGTTATCTGGAACTTCGCAAATGATAGTCATGTAACATACAAATTACCTAAGAAATGATAAAAATCAGATCATTGCCCTACCGAAGGTTCCAGTAACACTTGAGTGCTCACAACATCGCACAATAAATCGTCGCATGATCTGAAACAAAAAAAATCATCCATCAAGCGATGGTCCAGACAAGGTTTGTGTGATGTTGCCTGACTGTATCGGCGGTGGATTGAAGATCGCCAGGATGGAATCACTCTTCACTTGGTGGCAAGTTCAACAACCTTAGTTATGCAGATGAATACATATCTCTTGACCACATTTGTAAATGACTCCTAAAACTTCTTGGTGATGTTGTGGAAGTCATTGAACACTCTTGGCTGTCCTTGTCAACAGCAAGAAAACAAAATTGCATGTTTGGTTTTGAAATCAGAGATCCAATCTTCAAATTTTTTCAGAAACTCGTCACTTCACAATGTTGGTTGCAAGAAGGAAAATCAGACGCAGAATCGAACTAGCAAAAATGCAATCTCCAAAATACGGAACACCCTAAATACGCAAGCCTCTCAAGGCAAATGAATAAGACTCGTTAAATCCATTGTCTGGTTCGATCTCCATATGGTGTGAGCGTCCTGGACACTGTCAACTGAAAGCGCAATATAAAGGATGCGGAAATACGGTTTCTACCGTAGGATGTTGCCGCACCTCTTACACGACCGAATGTTAACGAGGAGAGCCAATGAAAGAGTCGGACGAGGGACGCAAGCTTCTAGAATTGATCCGAGCGCGACAATTCAAACTCCTCGGGACATGCGATCCGTAAAAGCACGTCAGAAATTCTTCGCCTAAGCGGATCCGTAACAAGACGATATAATATATGTGTGTGTGTGTGATCCTTCATATATGAAATATATATATATATATATATATATTATATATATATATATAGTTATATATATATATATATATATATACATATATATAATATAAATATAGAATACATACATATATTATTTACACTACACATACACACACACACGAAAAATTCGAAGGACAATGGATTCATTTACCAATACTGCGGACCCAAGATCGAATATAAGCTATTCAGCAATTGGAGTTTCAAACGCATATTCAGCATCCAACAATGTCTAGCAATGCTTATATAGCAATGCGTTAGAATACGAGCATTCTAACAGGAAATGATAACGGAAGGGGAAGAATGACAAGATAGAAAGGAAAATAAGGATGATGAGAGAAATCTCTCTCTTCTCTCATCTATCTCTCAGTCTCTCTCTCAATATTATTCTCTCTCTCTGCTCTCTCTCCCTCTC
>NW_023660729.1:0-22500 GCF_015228065.2 Penaeus monodon | reverse complement strand
TAAAATCATCACAGAAAATAAAAATCTGATTCTTGACTAATATTTATTTTCAAAAAGCGTTGCTTGAGGCGGTTTGTCATGAAAACGTGTATATACAGGACCAAAAAATAATTATCCGGTGGGTCACATTTGGATTAGAATTTTACCTCATCGAAAGTAGTTTTGAATAAATTTGTTATATGTGTCAACACATCATTCGCAATGCTTTTTTTTATTTCCGATCGGCTGTTGGAATTTAGTCGCGACAATTTTTGATTCTCGATCATTTTGGAAAACAAAATCACGTGAATCGTGGCGGATATTGACAATTTTGGTGTGGAAACAACGAGTTGCCAATTCTGACAACGGTTGCAAATATGAGGTACCAGTATGACAAAGCCTTAGGAGTAGGAGGAGAGCAACATGAATAGGATATATAACCAAAGTGAAATATATCATACGAGTATTATAATGAAGAAATGTAGTTGGAGGTCGTTCAGAAAATACACTAACACACACACAACACACACACACCACACACCACACACACAACACACACACCACACACAACACACACACACCACACACTTGCCAAGGGCAAGTGGTGTGTGTGTGTGTGTTGTGTGTGTGTGGGACCTAGCCAATGGGAGTCCACAATCAAGTGGAATTTCCTGTGTGCTCGGTCCCACGCTTGAGATGAAACGGGGAGGGTTGGCGACAGGAAAGGCCTCCTGCTGTAAAAAAAATATATATACATAATGATATGTGTGTCTGTGTTTATATATAGTGATATGTGTATATGTATGTTGTATATGATGTATATATTCTATATATAATATAATATATATATATATATATATATATCTATAATTACTATATATATATATATTATATATATAGATATATCTACACACACCACACATTAATATATATATAGATATATATATACCTATATATATATATTATATATATATATATATATATGTATATATATATATATATATATATATATATATAATATATATATATAATGTGTGTGTGTGTTGTGTGTGTGTGTGTGTGTGTGTGTGTGTGTGTGGTGTAAAATATGTATAATATAATATATATATATATATATACATATATTTATATATATATATATATATATCTATATATATATATATATATATATATAATATATAATATATATTAATATATATATATATATATATATATAAGCATTTGTGAAACATTTATTTATATCCAAATTTCAATTGTTATAAACACTAATGTAAAATACAGTACATTATTTGTACATTCGTGTACGATATCTCTTTAAGCTAGCCTTTTTAAAACCGAAACTTTTCAGCAATAAATGTAAAACAATATGAACATATACTATACAAAAGGATGCAAGAATTACACCAAACAAAAGATCAGAGCTATACTGGGGGTGAATCTATGACGAGGAGAGGGGCCATATAAATAAATGTTTGTATGACCTCAGAAATCAAAGTGTAAGTTCAATACGGTTTTAGTCCATTCATAATGCGTCAGACAACTGAGTTAAAGTCGAGGATTTCCTCGTTGAAGGTGGCCACACCCAATGAACATCCGCTGAGCCAGGACAACCTTAAAAATAGAGAAAAGGAAAGACAGTCCTTCGGTTCGGATGACAAAAGGAAGTCCATAACCATAAGTACATAGTGAGCAGTCAAATATCCAATATCATACAGTTATCAACAGATAGGGGCCCCCGCCCATTAAAATGGTTATATTCATTAGAAATGTTGAGGTGTGGTTGTGAAAAATACGGGATTGCCTATTCTAATATGCGTTTAAGATGCGTCTTTTGAAGCTTTTAAAAAGGTTTAAGGTTGGTGAGCCTTGAATCTGTGAGTTGTACACACACACACACACACCACACCCCAATGTATGTTGATGAAGTTATTGATTAGCAATGTATCAGCTTCTCTTGGCTTGGACCTAGAATAATGTCATATCATCAGCGAATAGGATCGGTTTGATTTGAATTATATCAGATATATTATATATGTCGAGTTAAGAAAAGAGAACTGGACCTTAGGACACTGCCTTGTGGAACCCCAAGCGCCATGTACGCTATCTGAGTTGATCAGTCCGGTAGCTTGAACCATAATGAATAAACCAGGATTGACTGTGTCAAAGGCCTTGCAACTTCACCAGAAATGAACAGGAAGGTTTGACTAATGTCAAAATCAGAGTATATACCTCGATGAAAACCATTAATTATTGTGGCCACAACTGAAGCCAAAATTCCGACGGGTTAAGATATTTTTTATTTTCTAGATATTGCATTAGACGTTTTCTTCATAAACAGTGGACAACAGTCATTCTCATCAACAGTAGAAAAAAAACTGAAAGATCAGATATCGATAGACAGTTTTAGGGATTACCCACTGTCCAGATTTGAGAACTGGGTTAGCTTTGCTGGTCTTTAGTTTTGCTGGAAAAACGTTTAATTGCAACAGACTAGTTGAAAAGTATGGACAGGGTTTGGACAAAGTTTTCGGAATTCTATCTTAATCCAGAACCTGCCATCATTTGGGCTAGAAGTCTTTATTTTTTTAGTGCACTTAAAAATAACACACCCATATATCTATGATTGGTAATACCAATAGAGTTTAAGAAGTTATTTATAAGTAATTACTGGATCTCTAATGGAACAAGGTAGTTTACTATTAAGACAGCGCAGTATTTCAGAAATAATTAGTGACGCACCTCCGCAAGGTCAAATGTCTTATATAAAATTAGATAATTATATTGTAAGTATTATTTTTCTGTCAGATTTTTGTAATGTTTTAAACACACAACAGTTCGAGTGTCATCTTCATGATTTACCAATTCCATGGCGGCTGGCTGGAGAAAAGGAGGAGGAACAGTCCTTCAGCAATATCGTCGCACCCATGGGTAGTAGCTATTATTATTCCTTTTATTGATGTTATGAACACATTTATGGTGTGCAACTGATTAAGGTGAAGTTAATCAAGTGACACGTGTTCTGAAATATTTAAAAGCTATGTTTATGACAGATCAGGAACACATCCTTTTAGATGGAACAAATTTGTTCCCTTCGTGCTGGAGCATGCTAGTGAGTAAGCGAAAATGTACATCTTACTAATTTAAACATATTTCTCGGGAAGACAGATTTACATCGTGATTATCGTGTATTGGAAAACATTTCAACTGGAAATTGATTATGTTATGGAATAATTTAACTAAAATACTTTGATGAAAATTTAAGTTAAATGCCCGACTGTAGTTTCATTGATGATTTTCTTTGCTCTATACGTAGTACAATACATTGGCATTAACACAAGATCTTTATCATACTGTTTTTGATGATGTTAATGGAAGTTATATTTCATATGTTTAAGGTTGATTATTAATTTAACGTAATTATTATGTAATCATACTGGGTAAAATATTGATATTGCTTATGGAGTTACATGACAATATGTATAGAACTTAAGAAAAAACTTTTTATATGACTAATACGAAATAGATATTAATATATTTGACTAACAATTTCTTTTTATTTCAGAAGAATACCAGCGACTGCTGGCAGAATTTAGTAATTCTGATTTGAGCAGCATATCTGATGATGATGATGACTGGCCTTCATCTCCACTTCGGCGCAGAGAACTCTTTCATGAACTATGTGCCAACACTGAGAGTTCAGCATCTGAGTCTGATGAAGAGAACAACAGAGATGGAAATGTTACCACCAGGTCCCCTGAAGTTACAAGTAGCACTGCAGCTGCCCAGACTGGACCCAGCAGAAATCTCAATACTAATGGATGTCATCATTTCAGGAGAAATATAAACTTCAATCACAGATTTACTGTAGATGTTGATAATCATTTTCAGGGAACTAATTTTCAACCCACAGTTCTCTCCCCTGTAGATTATTTCATGGCTTACCTCTCACCTGAAATTTTAGATGCAATGACTCTAGAAACACAGAAAAAGTACATGTCCAAAAAAGGAAAGCCATTATCACTAACAGTAGATCAAATGAAAAAGTTTATAGGAAAAAATTTCCTTATGTCAGTGTTAAATTCCCTAGAATTAAATGTACTGGCAAAAAAACAAGGATTTCTGTTATAGCTGATGCCATGAGTCGTGACATGTTTTCAGTAATCATAGCTTCTCTGAAAGTCTTTGATGAGAGTCTGCTGAATGCAGCACAGAGGAAATCAGACAGATTTCATAAGATGAAATAGATTGTGTTCGTTCACGCTGTTTGGAGTTAGACAGACCTCAATATGTCTCAGTTGATGAAATGATCATTCCATTTACAGGCAGAACACACCTTAAGCAATTTACACCTCGGAAACCAAACCCACATGGCCTAAAGATCTTTGTTTTAGCTAGTAGTGATGGCCAAGTCCTAGATTTTGAGTTTTTTCAGGGTAAGGAAGACTTGCTTTTGAATGTACAAAGAACTGGACTTCATCTTCCAGAGTGGGTACCCTTAAGATAGGAGAAGCTGCAGTCCTAAGATTTGTAAAGTCAGTCAGTAGAGGTACTAGTTTCTTCTTTGATAGGTTTTTTACTACACCTAAGCTCTTAGAAATTCTCTCATCATTAGGAATGGGAGCTACAGGGACAATGAAGAAGAACCTTGTGCCAAAACAGTGTCGATTGAAGACTGAGAATCAGTTAAAGAGATCCGGCAGAGGTTCCTCTGACTGTGCAGTGAGAGATGATTCTGCTTTTTGTATAACTGTATGGTTTGACAAAAAAACATCATCTTAGCATCTAATGAACATAGTATTCAGCCAGTATCTACTTGTCAGAGGTGGTGTAAAAGAGAAAAACGCCACTTAGAAGTGGAACGTCCTAGGGTTGTTGAGCTATACAACTCAAAGATGGGGGCGTTGATATTATTGATCAGGTCATTAGCTGTTACAGAAGTGCAACACGTTCTGCAAAATTTACTGTTCGAGCAATGTTGCATCTTTTGGACCTCTCTTGCGCAAATGCATGGTTAGAGTACAGAAAAGATTGTGAAAAAAGCAGTTCTGTTACCATGGACAGTATGGATTTTAAATTGGAAATAGCTTATTCTTTGATTTCTGAAGAAGTTCTAAATGATGACAACAGTGAGTCTGAGATTTCAGAGGAGCATGATGACATTTCTAGAAAAAGAACAAGGCCCCTTCCCATTGCTGCAAAGCGTACTAACAGTGCATGCCATATGCCTGATGCATTACCCCCTTATGCCTCTAGAATGAGATGTCGATATCCAGGGTGCAATGGGAGGACCAAGTTTTCATGCAAAAGTTGCAAAGTTTTTCTTTGTCTTTCATATGAAAGAAATTGTTATTCTCTTTTCCATTTGCCCTGAAATATTTGATGATTAGGTTTACAAATTAAAATGTTTCTGTTAATGAAGAAATTTGAAATAGAACTTACTTTTTCTCACTAAGAAAGAAAAAAAGGTTTTGTTTCTTTTCAGTAAGTAAAGATTATGGTATGCAGATATGCAGAGCTGATGAATATGTCCTCATTTTTACTTAGGTACACTGCAGTCAAAGTAATGAATGTTACTTAAATGTTTGTTTTAATGAAAAATGCCTTGCAATGAAGTTGAATAAGAATAAATATACCTGGAATTATCAAATTTGTGTTTTTTCTGAAAGTTATAATACATATATTGTGAATTTACACAGTTGTTTCATTGCCATTTCTGTTTTTTGTCTAAACTTTTATTTCACGTACATGCTAGAGCCCCGATGGACCAAATTTGGGCCAAATTTAAGGTCAATATCTCTAGAACTACTCATGATACACATCTAAAAATTAGCCGCATCCCGTCTAATATCAAAAATCTAAGTAAAACCTTTTTAGGGCTCCAAGAATTTTTTTAAAATGTGTATATGAGTTTCAAAGAGATTTTTGCCCCTTTTAAATTTTTGGCCCCAAAAAATTTGGTCCATCGGGGCTCTAGCATTACGTGAAAAAAAGTTTAAAACAAAAAACAGAAATGGCAATGAAAAAAACTGTGAAAAATTCACAATATAGTATTAAAACTTTCAGGAAAAAAAAACAAAATTTGATAATTTAGGTATTTTTATTTTTATTCAACTTCATTGAAAGGCTTTTTTTTCTTTAAAAAAAAAACTTTTAAGAAAACATAATTCCCTTTGGACTGCGGGTTCCCTAAGTAAAAATGAGGCATTTTCATCAGCTCCCCTTTTTTTGCTACCATAATTTTTACTTACTGAAAAGAAAAAAAACCCTTTTTTTTTTCCTTCTTAGTGAAAAAAAAGTAAGTTCTATTTCAAATTTCTTTTTAAACAAAAAATTTTTAATTTGAAAACCAAATAAATCAAATTTTTTCAGGGCAAAGGAAAAAGAATAACAATTTTTTTTCTAGAAAGACAAAGAAAAACTTTGCAACTTTTGCATGAAAAACTGGTCCTCCCATTGCACCCTGGATATCAAACATCTCATTTAGAGGCAAAAGGGGGTAATGCTTTCGGCATATGGCATGCACTGTTAGTACCCCTTTGAAACCCAATTTTGGGAAGGGGCCTTCCCCCTTTTTCTAAAAATGTCATCATACCCCTAGAAATCTCAAAATCACGTTGTCTATTTAGAACTTTTTCAGAAATCAAAAAAAATAAGCTTTTTCCAAATTTTAAAAAATCCATATGCCAGGGGTAACAAAAATTTTTTTTTTCACAATCTTTTCTTTTACTCTAACCTTTGCTTTTGCGAAAGAGGGTTTCCAAAAAAGATGCAACTTTGCCGAACAAAAAATTTTTTGCAGAACGTGTTGCATTTCTGTAAAAGCTAATACCGGGAACCCAATAATATCAACGCCCCCCATCTTTGAGTTGTATAGCCAAAAACCCCTGGGGGACTTTGGCACTTCTAAGTGGGTTTTTTTCTCTTTTACACCACCTCGGGGACAAGAAAGATACTGACTGAATACTAGGGTTCTTTCGATGCAAGATGTTTTTTTTTTTGTCAAACCAAAAAGGGTTATAAAAAAAGCAGGGAATCATCTCCATGCACAGTAAAGGGGGAACCTCGCCGGTTTCTTTTTAAAAATATTCCCCAGTTTCAATCGACACTTTTTTGGCAAAAGGTTCTTTTTCATTGCCCCTGTAGCTCCCATTCTAAGATGAGGGGAATTTCTAAGAGTTTGGGGGTGAAAAAAAAACCTAACAAAGAAGAAACTAGTACCCCCACGATGATTTTAAAAATTTCTTAGGACTGCAGCTTTCCTATTTAAGGGGTTACCCCCCCTCGGGAAGATGAAGCCCCATTTTTTTTTAACTTTAAAAAGCAATTTCTTCCTCCCCCTGAAAAAACTCAAAATCTAGGAATTCCCCATCACTACTAGCAAAAACAAAAAATTTTTTTGGGCCCATGGGGGTTTTGGGTTTTCCGAGGTGAAAATTGCTTAAGGGTGTTCTCCCCTTTTTAAATGGAATGATTCTTTTCCATAAAACTGGGGGACAATTGGGGGCCCTTTTCTAACCCAAAACAGCGTGAACGCCCCAAAATTTTTATGAGGGGTCTTTTTCTATAAAAATCGGGCGATTTCCTCGTGCTGAAATTAAAACAGACACTCATCAAAAAATTTTCAGAAAAAGCTATGATTACTGAAAACTTTGTCACGACCATGGCATGGGCTATAACAGAAACCTTGTTTTTTTTTGCCAGTTACATTTCATTTCTAGGGTTTTTTAAAACACTGACAAAAGGGAAATTTTTTCCCTAAAAACTTTTTCATTGATTACTGTTAGTGAAAATGGCTTCCTTTTTTTGGGAAAAATTTGAAATTTTTTGTGTTTTAGAGTCATTGCATCAAAAAATTTTAAAGGTGGGGAGGTAAGCCATGAAAAAATTTCTACGGGGGAGGAATGTTGGTTTGAAAATTAGTTCCCTGAAAATGAAATCAACATTTTACAGAAAAATCGGGAAATTGAATTTTATTTTTCCCTCCTGAAATGTGAACCCATTAGTATTGAGATTTTGCGGGGTTTCCATCGGGGCAGCTCCCAGTGCTATTTGTAACTTCAGGGGACCTGGTGGAAACTTTTTCCATCCCCGGGTTCTCTTAAAAAGACCCCGATGCTGAACTCTCATGTTGGCACAAAAAGTTCATGAAAGAGTTCTTGCCCCGAAGTGGAGATGAAGGCCAGTCATCATCAGCATCAGATTTTGCGGCCCAAATCAGAATTACTAATTCTCCCGAAAGTCGGGGTATTTTCTGAAAAAAAAAGAAATTGTTAGTCAAATATTTAATACTATTTGTATTATTTTCATATAAAAATTTTTTTCTTAAGTTTATACATATTGTCATGTAACCCATAAGAATATAAAATATTTTACCCGTATGTTTACAAATAATTACGTTAAATTAATAACAACCTTAAAAATATGACTATAACTTCCTTAAAAATCATAAAAAAACATTTATGATAAAGTTTCTTTTTAATGCCAATTATTTTATAGTATAGAGCAAAGAAAATCATCAATGAAAAAAACGGGTTGGGGGCTTTAATTTAAAATTTTTCATAAAAAGTTTTTTTGGGTTAAATTTTTAAAAAAAAACATAATAAATTTTCCCATTTAAAAATTTTTTCCAATACATGAAAAATTCACGATGTAAATCTGTCCCCGAGAAATATGTTTAAATTGGGTAAGAGGGTACATTTTCGTTTCCTACTAGCATGTCCAGCACAAAGGGGGAAACAAATTTTTTTTTCCTAAAAGGATGTTTTCCCTGTTTGTCTTTAAACCCAAGCTTTTAAATGTTTCAGAACAGGGTCATTTGTTTAATTTTCCCCTTTAAATCAGTTCACACCAAAAATGTGTTCAAAACATCAATAAAAGGAAAAAATAATAGCTTACTACCCATGGGTGCGAGGGTTTTGCGAAGGACTGCTCCTCCTTTTTTCTCCAGCCAGCCGCCTGGAATTGGAAACATGAAGAGACACTTCAAAAACTTCTTAAAAAAAACATAAAAAAACGTGAATAGAACTAAAGCACAAATTTCCCGAAAATTACGCGACGCCTCCGACTTAAACAATAAAAAGAATTTGGGCCATTTTATTAGTTCGGGTTTGAATGGGTTTATATATATATATATATATATAAAATTTTATATATTATTTTATATATATATATATATATATATGTGATTGTTTTGTGTGTGTGTGTGTGGGTGTATAAATATATAAATTATATATATATTATATATATAATTTTATTATATTTTATATATTTTATATATAAATAGTGATTGTGTTGTGTGGTGTATGTGCTTTTTGGGTGTGCGTGCGGCGTGGGGGTTGTGTGGGGTGTTGTGTGTGAACGAGAAAATTTAGTAAAAAAAATTTTAATATATATAAATACCTTTTCCCGTTGAATTACTTACCCGGGGTTTAATAGGTGCTTTTCCCTTTTTAAAGGCCGTATATAGAAAATCTCCGCGGTTGATGGCAAAAAAATCTACAAAAAAGTAACTCGGTTTGGGGGTTTTTAAAATCCCTGTATCCCAAAGATGCCCTCTTTTTTGGTACCGACATTTTGGTTTTTTTAATTGAAAAGGTTGTATTTAAAAAAACAATCTTGAGTCTGAGTAGAAGCCAAAAAAGTGAATGAGTGTGCTTGTTTATGTATTTTTTACGTGAATATATATGATGTAATCCCAAGTAACATTTTAATTTTTGGAAATTTGGCCCCGTAACATAAAGGAAAAGGGACACACAAAAAAAAAAATTTTTTCAAGTTATGTCTTTTTTAAATGAAAAAAGTTTTAAAAACAAAAAAAAAACCGTCACACACACACACACACCAAAACACACACACAAACACACAAACACAACACAAACACACCCCACACACCCCAAACACACACACACCCCAAGCACACACACAGTTTTGGGGAAAATTTTAAAAAAGGGTTACACAGTAAAAAAAAGGTTAATACCCCCGCCCAGTGATTCCCCCCCCCCCTTTTGTTACTTACAGACTGGACTGCAAAAGGGAAAAAATTTCAGGGTGGGGCAAAAAGGGTTCCCTGGGCCCAGAAAATTTTAATTTTTTATATTTTCAAAGTTTTTGAACTTAAAAAATTTTTAATGAGGGTAAAAAAAATTTTGATTTTTTTTCTTTTTACACTGAAGTTTTAATGAAAAAGTTTTGGGGTAGAAAGAGAGCATACGAGGGGAAAAGGGAAAGAGAGGGCGAAGCTGGGGCTTTCCCCCCACATTTTATAGGTGCATGAACGTGAAAAAATTTTTATAGATATAATTTTTACTTTTGTATATGTGTATTATACCACATGTGAATTCATTTAGGGAAATTATCCACATAATAATACACGTAAAAAAAATATTTTAAAATATGTTTATTTTATGTATTTTTATAAAAATTTAAAATTATATATATTTTATATATATATATATATATATATTTTATTATATATTTATATATTAAAAATTTAAATTTTATTTACATACTTTATATATATATATAATTATATATATATATATATATATTATATATAATTATATTATATAATTGTTAAAATTACGCACGCCCCGCGCGCAACATACACATACACACACACACACACACACACACCACACACACACCCCACACACACACACACACAAAACACACACACACACAAACACACTTTATATAATATAATATATTATATATAATTATATAAAAATTATATATTATATATATACCCCTATGGAGTGATTTGTGGTAATAGGGTTTTATGTTATTAAAATTATACAGGGCCCTTTTTGTGTGATAGGGTTTCGCCATATGAAATATAGAAGTTTATGTTTTTTTTAATTTGTTGTGTAGCTTTTTTTCCTATGTAAAAAATGGGGGAATTCTATGTGCGATAGTAGAGTGTATTTTTTATTTAGTCTTGCAGTCACACGTTTACAGCAGCACTTTTGGGGACAGAGCCGGCAGAGGACCAGGGAAGGGACTCCCTTTTTTTTTGTCAGAGCTGACCCCCCAATGAACCTACTTTAGCTTATCAGTGTTTTTCTTCCCCCTCAAGAAGTAGAAAAAAACACCAAGCCAAAAAGACAATACTAAAAAACATTATTGAAACAGTAGTGATAATACTTTTAGGGGCAGTAATAATAATAATAAAGATAATAAATGATAACAATAATGTTTTTTATTGTGATCACTATTTTTTCAATTACCCATCTTATTAAAAATTATTGTTTTTAAAAACATTATAAATTAGCCTTCCCTTTTTTATTATTTGTAGTCTTTATTTTTATCACTATTATCTTAAATTATTATTGTAGTAGTAGTAGCATTTTTTAGTAGGTATCAATATTAATAATAAAATATTTTACCCTTCCCATTCTTATCCTTATCATTATTTACCCTTATCAGTTTTGTTAGTAATATTTTTAAATATTATAACTAGGTAATAAAAATACTAAAATGAAAAATAAAAATTTATTTTTAAATTTAATTATTACCTTTATTGTTTTTATTATTTTTATTATTTTTATTATTATTTATTATTACTTATTACTTTTATTATTATTTTATTATTATTATTATTGTTTTTATTATTATCATTTTTCATATCGTCATCATCATCACATTATTATTATTATCTTTATTTTTCATTTTAAAAAATAAATAAAAATAATAAAAATAATAATAATAATTTATTATTATTATTATTATTTTTATTGTTACTATTATTATTATTTTTATTTTTTATTTTTATTATTATTATTATTATTTTAAATTTTATTATTATATTATATATTATTTTTATTATTATTTTTATTATTATTATTATTATATTAATTTTATTATTTTATTTTTTTTATTATTATTATTTTTATTATTTATAATCATCATCATCACATTTTACATATTATTATCATAATTTTTTTGTTATCATAACCATTATCATGATTACATTTATACATTTTTCATTGTTATCATTAAAAACGACAGCAATCACCCGAAAAAAAATAAGGATAATAATTGTAAAAAACATTTAATTGTAATAAAAATAAAACCCATGTGTTTAATAAGACGAGATCAAAAATAAAATAATAAAAAATGAATTAAAAAATAGTTTAAAAAGAAAAATAATATTACTTTAAAAAAAAATTTTGATAAAAAAATTTAAGAAGAGTCATTGAAATTTAATAACCAAAAAATGGTAATGAAATAGTAATAAAAAATAATGATGATGAAGATGTTTAATAATAATAATAATGATAATAATAATAATAATAATAATAAAAAAAATAAAAATGATAATAATAAAAAAATAAGTAAAAATTTTGTTTTGCTATTGTTATTGAAATGATTACTTTTTAATATTGGGTTTTAGAAATGAAATGATGTCAAAAAAAACCCATTAATTTTTGGCTCTTTTAACCCGTCCACGATTCCTTTTTTTAAACGGGGTTTTAAAGCTGTTGTATAGATTATTTTCTGTGTTTGTATTTTTCAGTTTTTAAATCTCTGTAAGGGGTTTTTATGGTGTGGGGTGTGTGGTGTGTGGGGTGTGTGTGTGTGTGTGTGGGGTGTGGTGTGTGTATAAAACATATATATATATTATAATATAATTATATATTAAAATATATATTTTATATATTATATATATATTTTTATATAATATATAATTATATTATATTATAGATATTTTTATTTTATAGAAAATTATTTTATATATATATATATATAATATATTTTATATATAATTTTTATTATATTATTTTAAAATATAAAATAATACACATAACACACACCCACACCACCCCACACACACACACAACACACACACACAACACACACATATTTTAAAATATTTTATAATAATATAATATATTATATATATATTAAAATTTTAGGGTTTTAATGAAAGTATGCTTCAAAAACGATATCGTAGTACTTTTATTAAATTTTCCAACAGTTTTTAAAACGAAAAAGGGTTTTCCCACATTAAATGTAGAAGAGATAACAATAGGAAAAAACAGCAACTAACAGATTTTCCCGTGGGTGTAATAAATTTTTTAAATTTCAAACGGACGGAAACACTATTTTCTATGAAATTTAAAATGTTGCTTTTTGTATGTTTGGAAAAACATGTTTCGTTTTTCAGGGTTTAAAAATTTTTTTGCTATTTTTTTTTCTTTTCATTTCGTACTTTTACATGAAACCCATACAAAGCGCAAAACCAGGGCGACCCTTCTTAAAGATATTGAAATCAAAATTTGCGGGCTTTAAATGCAGGGTTTCAAGTTTATAAAATTAATCCCAAAAGTTTATCCTGTCTTTGATCACAAAAGCCCGGGACAACTCGCCGATAATCGGGGCTACCAATGAATCTCGGAGTACTGATTCAGGGGAAAAATGAGTTTTGTCAAATGGGGGTTTTTTTGCCCGGGGGCTAGTTTATGGTTTTCCCGCTCTGGGACTACTTAGTTGACTATTTTAAACCCATTTTCTAAAAATGTGAGGGGACAGGCATAAAATTTAAAACGAGCTGGGAGGTGGGGGGTCAATAGTCGCTGTAGAAGAAAGCGTTTATGGGTTACACAGAAGGGATAGGGGTGCCGCAGGGTAGAATTAAAAATTAAAAATGCTCACAAGAGAGGTTCAATTTAGGGTTAAAAAACATCCGTTTTAAAAAACTAGCCGGGTTTGGGCAGCTCCCGTCACCCCCTTTGGGATGCTCGTTTACCTCTCCTACACCGACTAAAAAACCGCACCCGGGAGGTTTGTTTTTGTGAAAATGGGGGGAAAAAAGAGGCTTTCTCTAGAAACAAACTGAAAGAGAAAAGAGATGAAGGTAGCATTTGGGGGCCCACCCATCCACCCCAAAGGGGGAACAAGGGGGTTAAAAAAACCCAAGAATCAAGACTGACTCATGGGCCGATGGGGGCTAAAAGTAAAGAAGGGCAGTGGGGGATCCCCAAGAGCCAAAACGGTCGCACATTTTTAGTTTTAAAAGGGATGTGCAACATTCTCAGCCCAAAGGACGTTGTACTTTTTCCCCCATATCAAAAAAAATGTATTGGGGGGGGGATTGTGACATGGGAAAGTCTTATTAGGGGACTAAAGATTTTTAATGGGAAAAATTTAAATTTTACACAATATTTTTACAATAAAAAATTTTAAAATTTTTTAAAACATAATATGTATGCTTTTATTTGATTTTAAATTGTTATTATTTATAAGATATTAATTTATAGATTTTTAACTTTTTTAAAAAAAAATTTAGCTTTCAATCCATCAAGAAATTTTTGCCCCTAATGAAAATTTGGGTTTTTGACCCCCGGGAGATAATTTTTAAAAAATTTAATCAATCAAAACCCGGTTCTGAATGAATGAGTCTGAAAAAAATTCTCAAATAAACCCCTGTCATAAGAAAAGCATTCAATAAAAGAATTTTCAAGTTTTAAGCCAAAAAGTTTTTAAATTTTCCTTGGGATGCGAGTTTAGACCATTTGTATTAGTGAAAAACCCAAAAAGATTTTTTTTTTAAGATTATTTGGGTTATTTTTATGAAATGATAACCAAAAATTTGCTTTTACAGGTTTTTAATATATATATAAATATATATAATATTATATATAAATTTTATATATATATATATATAAAATATATATATTTTAAAAATATATATTTTATACACAAATATATATACATACGTACCCTGAGTGGAGTGTGAGTGTGAATGTCCTTTTTGGGTGGGGTTGGGCCCCTAAAATATTTTAAAAAAAAAATTTGATCCAAAATAGTATTTTCCAAGACCCCTTCACTTCAAAATTATCATAACAACATCAGTAAAAAAGAAAGTATTTTTCCCACCATTTTTTTAGAAAAAGCGTTTTTTTAAAAATTTTCCAAAAAAGCCCATTTAAGTAAAATTTTTATTCCCCATATCTACATGGGTTTTGAAACCAAAATTAAAAGGGCATTACCCGTATATAGATTTTACTTTTTTGAGAAAATATACTCACAAGGATTAGTAAAATTATAAAAACAAAAACAGACGGGGCAAGAAAAAAAAAGAACTTTAAAATGAGAGAAAAAATGACCTTTTGCGAAATTTATGGGATATATGTATTTCTGCATGATAATTCTGGTTTATTATTCTTTTTGAAACGGCTGGACGAAGCATGCGGTCAATTTCCGCATAAATCAAATGAAATATTTAAATTACAAACCCTTTTGTAAATTTTTTGATTTTGGAACCTCGGGGCTTTTTTTTTTTTTTTTTTTTACCCGGGGCCCTTGGCCCAAATCGCGCTTATTTTATTTTCTCTTCGAAGTGTTTTTGAATGTGCCGTCTTTCAAAGTGGTTTTTTTACAAGAAAAAGGTCCTTTAAAAAAGATTAAAAAAGATAAATGTAAGTGTAAGTGTGTTTTTTGGTTTAAGGTGAGTGAGGGGAGTGAGTGTTTTGTGGTTTTGGGTGTGGTGTGTGTGTGTTTGTGTGTGTTGTGTGTGTGTGTGTGTGTGTGTGTGTGTGTGTGTGTGTGTGTGGGGTGTGTGGTGTTAGTGGGGTGGTTTTGGTGGTGGGGTGTGTGTGTGTGTGGGTGTGTGTGGGTGTGTGTGTTGTGTGCGTTTTGTGGGATATAGATAGATAGACAGATAGACAGAAAAAAAAAAGGATTAGAAAAGATAATTCTAAAAATTCAGTTTTCATTTTAAAATAGAGCCCCAAAAAATATTGCCTACTGCCCCGTCCCTCCAATTAAATCAAAAATGAAGCCATATATCAAGCTCTCTACAGTTTTACAATTAAACTTCATGACGCTAGTGAAATAATATGGATACCCCCCGTGCAATGGCCCCATAAAAAAACGGAGTGGGAAGAATGATAGTAGGCCCTTTTTTAATTTCTGAAAAACCCCCTCTCTAAAGCGTTTCCCGGGATATCTGAAAATTTTTGTTTAAGGGGGTTTCTAGAAGTGATATAAAACAAATAAAAACCAAAGGGGAATAGGGAAACAGTTTAAAAGGGGACAGGGACGTTTGGGAACCCGGTTCATAAAAAAGAATGGGGATTGAGACATTACCATCATTATTGGGTAGCAAGGGAAGGGAAAAGGGGTGATAAAAAATTTTATGTACGTCCACGTGCACACCCCAAAAACATACAACACACGCACAAATATAAAATATATAATTATAATAAATATTATTTTACACACATTAAATCCATATAATTTTGTATATAAGTACATTTAAATTAATATTTGATATTATATATATAAATATATATAATTTTATATATAATAATTTTATATGTATATAAAATTTTTAAAATATAATAGATAATATAAATTTTTTTAAAAATATAATATATAATTTATAATACACATTTTAAAATTTTTTCACACAAACAGTCTACCGCGCACACCCCATTATATACATAACATTAGGGATTTAGACATATAATACCCAAATTTTTATTATATATTATAATATATATAATATATATATATAATAATATATATAATAATATAAACCACCCCCCAAAATCAAACATTTCACAAAAGAAAATATATGTATGTGTATATTGTTATACAAATATATCACACACCCACACAAACAAAAAATACACATAATTTAAGTCGGAAAAGGAAAAAGGCAAAAAAATGTAAAAGGGGCCCCCCGGAAAGTTTTTTAAAGATACGAAAACGGAAAAATGCAGGGGGTGGACGAGATGGAAAGAATGAAAAATCCATTTTTAGGGTTTTTGCGAATTCAGTTTCCCCCAAAGGGTGGCAAGAAAAAAAGTCCATTTTAAAGGGGGGTTAAGAACCCCAAAAAAAAGGGGGTTGGGTCTGGTTTCCCGGGAAAAAAAAAAAACAAATTTTTTTGTCGTTCTGGCCCCAAAAAAAGACCGGGAGGTTCTAGTCTAGTTTAGAGGAAATCCTGTATGTGTAAACATCCTAGTAGCAATGCTCCCTGCGGATGTGAAAACCCAAAAAAAAGACAGCTTTTTCCAAAATCTCTTGATGAACCCACCCCTCTATGTTTAAAACAAACGAAAAATTTTTGACTTTAATGCTAAAATTTGGGTCAGGAGAGGGTAGGAAGGGCGGTCTGGATCCCGCGGGAAAAAGGAATGAATGTGGAGATAAACATAAAAAAAAAAAAAAATTTTTTTTATAAAGAGAAAAATCTGGTTATCACAGGACAACCCGCTTTAATTTTACAAACCCCTATATGACGATTTACCCTGAATTAGTCCCGATGATAGAGCCCGAAACCCCCAAAACGGGGCTATGTTAAATCCCGTTTAAGGGTACCGTTTTAAGCAACCCCAAAAAACCCGAGCATATCCGGGGCGAAAGCATATTAAACTACAACCCCGTAATAATAGAATATAGATTCTCCTCAAAAAATTTAGAAAAGCGAAAATTTCCCCCAAAAATTTTTAAATCGGGGCATTTAGACCAACGAAGGTACGGGAAAAAACTATTAACATTGAAAAACTGCCAGAGGGGTTCTAAAATGATTTTTTACCCTCTTTTCATTTAGAAATCCCAAACAGCAAAATGCTAAAAACAATCCCAAAAAGTAGAAAAAAAAACCGTAAACAGGTGGTTTCCCCCCAAAAGATCAAAAAATTTTACGGGAAAAAGGGACGTTTCAAAAACAAGACCTGCCCGCAAATACAGTGGTAAACAGATTTACAAAGAATGTATGAAAGCCAAGGGAACGTGGCTGCAAGAGAAAAGTAAGGGAAAAGAGGAATCGTAGTTGGTTTAAACCAAAAGGGGATGTTCTAAAGGTTTAAGGGGGATCACGATTTTTTTCCTCCTCAAATTGCATTAGAGAGCAGAGGGGCCCAAATTTTCCCCGGACCCAGGATGTCAGTGCCCCCGTTGGGGGAAAAGTATGTTCAAGATGAGCAGGGGCCCAGAAGATTAGCCCGGAAAAATGTCACATCTGATCCACCAATTCTGAAGTCAGAAAATGCGCTTGGGGCCTTTCAGCAAATGAAAACCCGGGAAAAATGCGGGGCCCGACGGGTATAAAAACAGAAATGTCAGGGCCTTAGGTTTATTTATCTGGAACTTCGGGAAAGGGTAGTCATGTAACATACAAAATTTCCTAAAAAAATGTAAAAAACAGATTCCCTTTCCCTACCGAAGGTTCCAAATAACACTTGGGGTTTAAAACATCGCACAATTAAAACGTTTTGCATGATCTAAAAAAAAAAAAATCCCATCAAGCGATTTGGGCCGACAAGGTTTTTGTGATTTTTGCCTGACTGTTTTCCCGGGGGTGGAGAAGATCGCCAGGAGGGGAAACACCCTTTACTTGGGGGCAAGTTCAACAACCTTGGTTTTTGCAGATGAAAAATATCTCTTAAAAAACCCCATTTGTAAAGCCCCCCCCCCAAAAATTCTTGGTGATGTTGTGGAAGCATTTAACCCTTGGCTTCCTTGTCAACAGCAAGAAAACAAAAATTTCATGTTTTGGGTTTTGGGAAAAAAAAAGATCCCAAACTTCAAATTTTTTTAAAAAAACCCCGTCACTTTAAATGTTGGTTGCAAGAAGGAAAAACAGACGCAGAATCGAACTAGCAAAAAAAAGCAATCTCCAAAAAACCCGGGAAACCCTAAATTTCGAAGCCCCTTTTAAGGGAAATGAAAAAAAGACTCGTTAAATCCAATTTTCTGGTTTGATCTCCATTGGTTGGGTCCTGGCACTGTCAACTGAAAGCCAATTTTAAAGGTGCGGAAAAAGGTTTTTACCGAGGATGTTGCCCCACCTCTTAAAACCCACCGAAGGGTTAAAAGAGGAGGGGGCCCCAAAGAAAGAGTCGGAAAAGAGGGACGCAAGCTTCTAGAATTGATCCGGGGCGCGACAATTTAAACTCCCCCGGGGCATGCGATCCGTAAAAGGGACGTCCGAAATTCTTCGGGCCCAAGCGGATCCGGGAACAAGAAGATATAAAAATAGTGTGTGTGTGGCATATATGAAATATAATAATATATATATATATTTTATATATATATATATTTTATATATATATATAATATATACATATATATTTTAAAATAAATATAGAATACAACATATATTATTTAACTACACAACACACACAAAACAAAAATTCGAAGGACAATGGATTCAAAATTTTCCCAAAACTGCGGACCCAAAATTAAAATAAGCTATTCAGCAATTGGGTTTTAAAGCAATTCAGCATCCCAAAAATGTTAGCAATGCCTTTTAAGCAATGCGTTAGAATACGAGCATTCTAACAGGGAAAAGATAACGGAAGGGGAAAAATGAAAGATTTGAAAAGGGAAAAAAGGGGGATGAGAGAAAACTTCTCTTCTCCCCATCATCCCCTCATTTTCTCTCTCAATTTATTCTTTTCTCTCTCTCTCTCTCCCTCTCTCTCCCCTCTTTTTCTCTCTCTCTCTCTCTCTCTCTCTCTTCAATTTATTCGCTCTCCTCCTTTCCCTCTCCTCTCTCCTCTCCCCTCTCTTTTTTCCTCTCTTTCTCCTCTCTCATCCTCCCCTCTCTCGCTCTTTTTCTTTTCTCTCTCCCCTCTCCCTCTACTTTTTTTCTCTATCTCCTAGCACACCCCAACAAAAAAAAGTTTATGGTGGGTCCCTTTTGTGCACAGGTAACATATTAAAGACGGATGGATTTTAATTAATTTTCTTTCTTGGATAAAAAATGAATTTCGCGCAAGAAACTATCCGCGAAAAAAGATCCCCCTGATTACACTCTAGCAAAAAGAGAGAAAGAAGAAGGGAAAAAAAAAAAAACTCAAATAAAGTAAAAAATTTCCCGGAAAGGTGATTTCAACTCTTTTTAGGAGTCCCCTTTAAACCCCGCGGCCGGGCGTGAAAGGGGAGAGAACATTCGTCCGCCTTTTTCCCTTTTTTCAATTTATAAATTCTCGAAAATGTCAACACCCCGTTCTTTTTCCTTTTTTTTTTTTCTTTCTTTCGTGTTTTTTTTTTGTTTTCCAGTGTGTGTGTGTGTGTGTGTGTGTGGTGGTGTGTGGTGGGGGGTGTGTGTGTGTTTGTGTGTGTCTTTGAAAATGGGAGGATAAAGTAGGGAGTATATGTGTTTTTAAGTATATATATATATTTTTATTTATATTTTTATATATATATATGTATGTATGTTTTATATATTTTAGATATTTTATATAAATATAAATATATTATAATATATATATATATATATATATATATATGTTTATAGGGATAAAAAATATTATATTAGTATTATATAATTTTAAAATATAAAATATATAAAATAGAGAGAGAGGAGAGAGAGAGAGGGAGAGAGGGGAGAGAGAAGAGAAAGAGAGGGAGACAGAAAGAGACATATAATATTTATATATAATATAAAATATTATATATATATAATTTTATATATATAATTATATATATATATATATGGGATGTATGTGTATATAGTATGTATATATGTATGCAGTATGTATAATTATTTAAATTTTATAATATTATATATAATATATATATATATATATATACATATTTATAAAAATTTTGCAGTATAATACATATATTTATTTTTCATATATGTATATATAAGTACGTACAAACACCCCACAAAACACCACACACCCACACAAACCCCCACACACGCACATACACACACACACCCCAAAACCCCCACACACACACACCCCACAATACACACACCCACACACACACACACACACACACCACACCCCACACCCCACACACAAACCCACACAACAAATTTCACATCGGCAAAATTGCTTTGGGGTGGGTCAATGGACCCAGGTTTACGAATTTGGGTTTAAAAGAAAGAAAAAGTAATGGAAAACCCAACCCTTTTTATTATTTTTAAAAAAAACTTTTAGCATGGGGCATTAAAACTAAAGAAAAGGGAAAAATGATGGGGAAAATGGAAAAAAGGGATTTTCACTTACAAGAGTAAAATATTCCTTTTCCAAAATACACATAACCGATCAATTGGTCAGCAATGTTCGCAATAATGTCTGCTAACATAGATATGCAAAAAGGGACATCAAAAAGATCCTGTTAGGGAAAAACCCTTTAAAAACCCTCCATAGATTTAAAAGTTTAAAAAAAGACATGTACTTTGGGTTTTTTTGCATAGGGTTCGATTTCATTTATTCTTTGCAAAAAACGTTGATTTTTTTGTCGTGTCCTTTGGCCCCAAAAAGTTCTTTTTGGGCCTTTTTTTTTATTGTAAATGTTTTAGCGTATATGCTAGTGGTTTTACCAAAAACCCTTTTATTTTTATTAAACTAATGCAAAATGTGTACTTCATAATTTATAAAAGGGGGAAAAACCCGTGCAATAACTAAAAACTATCGGACAAGAAAAAATATAACATGCTTGCTACATTCAATGTTCAGTATCAAAAAGAAAAGGTGAATTATACGTTTTTTGGAATGTAAGATAATGGAAATGATAAAAGGCAACAGACTGAAATCATATGTGTGAATAAAGATACCGATATTTTCACTACTACTACTATTGATAATAATGACATTGATAAAAAATAAAACAACGACAATTTAACCATTTCTAAAAGTATTAAATATATGAATAAAATAATATAATATATATATATATATATATATATATATATATATAAAATAATTTAAATTATTTATGTTTTATATACATGCGTATAAAATATTTTATATATTTATATATATATAATATATAATATATATTAATATATATTAAAATATATATATATAATGTATATAAATATATATATATTATATATTATAAAATATATAAATATGTATTTTATTAAATATATATATATATATATATATTATATATTCATGTGTAATATAAAAAATAATTTTATATATAAATATAATTTTAAAATATTATATTTTTATATATAATATAATATATTTGTGTGTGTGTGTTTTGTGTGTGTGTGTTGGTTGTGTGTGTTTTGTGTTGGGGTGTGGTGTTTTATACAAAATATATATATATAGATATAATATTTAATATAAAAAATATATATATATTTTATATTTATGTATTTTATATATATATATATATATATATAAAATATTATATATATATATTAAAATATATTAAAATTAATTCATGTCCCTAATATATACAATTTATATATATACATTTTAAAAAATAAATTTTTTATGTATCCAAAAATATATAATATATATTAATATATTTTAAATATTAAAATAATATTTTAAAATATGTATTTTTGGGATTATATACGGCAATCCCGAGTTCGAGGGTTTGAGTCCCCCGGCCGGGGCATTGTTTCCCCCTGGGCAAGGAAACCCCATTTTTACCTAGCCGCTGAGTGGAAAAGCCCGCCCAAATCAGTGACGGTCCCAGGGAAAGGGGGGAAAAGAGATTTTGGGGACGCGATGAAAACAAACCCGGGGGGAAAGGCCCCGGCAAACCCCCCGCCTTTTAAAAATTGCCAAATTAAAAAAAAAAAAAAAAAAA
>NW_023660728.1:10000-18781 GCF_015228065.2 Penaeus monodon | reverse complement strand
AGATCCAGTCTGAACTCTAGCGAGTTAAACGGAGATATTTTTAAAAAATTATATATATATATATATTATATAATATATATATATTATATATAAAATATATATAATATATGCATATACATATAATACACAACACATACGTGTGGTGCATAAATGTATACACATATGTACGTACATATGAGAGAGAGAAAATTTCAAAATTAAAACACTTAGTCTGTGAATTACAGTGGTTACCCGTTGCAACGTAGGCTACATTATATTTGAAGAGGTATTCATTTTCATTTCTTTTTAAATTACAAAAGCTGAAAATTTTAAAAAATTTTAGTTTTTGAATATGTGGGGCGATGTGATCAAATATACTAATTATACTCATGCAACTCTTGCAGCAAAATTTTGTAATTATTATACTTTGTGCATCTGGGTTTTGGTATTTGAACACAAACATTTGAACAATAATTAATTATTTTTAGAACTAGAGTTGTGTCACTGGAAATTTTTGAGTCTTAGTAGATTTAGCTTACGGTCATTACTTTGCATAAGAGTATGCTGGGTGTTTTTTTTTGAATCACTATGAAAAAACTAGGAATCATCGGGTACGCACTAAAAGGCAATAGGGGTTTATGGTGATAATCATTTATGAAAATTGTAAATAGGATAGCCTAAAATAGATCTCTGTGAAACACCAAAAGATATTGGTTGTTGATGATATATTTTCATTATTCTTACCGATTGGGCCTTGTACTAAATAAACTGCTGAAACAAACGGTATCAGTTCTATGATTTATTAGTTTGTTAAGGACAAAAACACTCACGGGCTTTTAGGTAGGTCGCACAGGTGAGCAGATTACTAATTTTGTCTTTTGTAAATTTCGTCAGTAATTTGTAGTATTCGCGTACTGCAGTTTCGGATGATAGGTTATTTGGGTAAAGGAAACTCGCCCGTGATTGCTACATTTTTTAAGAACTTTGGATAGTATAGGAAGTAGCGCGGTAATTATTCACATCATCCATATCCCCCCCCCCCCGACTTTAAAATGGCGTTACTATACCATTTTTTCCCAAAGCGAAGGAAAAACGCCAATGACCAGAGAGGTGTAATAGTGACCGCCAAATAATGTGCAACTGCGGGTAGACTGTCTCTAATAAAGCGCAAAGTAATACTGTCTGCACCTACGGCATTTGTTTTGCGAGGGTGTTTTATACTAAGATAACAGTTTTACATCACCTGGTTGTGGTCTGAACACACTAGTTGTGCTCCTTACCCAATCTGTGTTATGATGTAATGTAGAAGCAGATGTTGCTCATAAGTTAGTTTTCCAGTATTGAGAAGTCATTAAAATGCTCTGTGCTTGTGTAGAATCTGTACAAACACCTATGTGGTCTTTGTTGTAGGCACTAGTGTTTTAATTTCCATGTTTTATCAGAATGACTTTATATGCTGTGAATTTATTTCCGAAATAAGTTGTTTTGAACATTAAATAACGATTCTTTTCCCTTATAATCCACACGAGAGAGAGAGAGTTATGTAAATGTATTGATCATCGATTTTTTCGATACATCTTGAGAAAAACTCCAGCGATACCAATGAAACGATACTGTTACTGAGTAGCTAAGACGATACCGATACCAATACAAATGTATGTGTGTGTTTGTTATATATATATATAATATATATTATATATATACTATATATATATATATATATATACATAAATATGAATAATATATATACAAAAATATAAATATGTAGACATATATATATATATATATATATATATATAATATATATATATATATATATATATATATCCTCCCTGACCAGGCCTCGAACCTAGGTCACTCAGGGTATGAGACGAAGGGCCAGTACTAAACAAACCATACAACACAACCCATTAAAAGGAGCGTGCAACTAGGATCTAACTAGCTCAATAGACTTTACCTATCTACTTATACATAAGTAATGATTCCATCTTTCACATATATACATCTGACTTCGGTTTCGAATTTCTAAATCAATTTCACCAGTGCCCACAGAGAGTGTGTAAAACCTCACTATGATTATGCATGTATGATTAGATAGGTAATGTTATGGAGCTAGTTAGATCTAGTTGCACGCCCTTTTGGTGGGTCGTGTGTTATGATTGGTTTAGTACTGGCCCTCTGGTTTCATATCCGGAGTGACCTAGGTTCAGGCCTGGTCAGGGAGAATTGTTATATACATATATCAGGCAGCATTGTATTATTCCTTCTTTCAAATATATATATATATATATATATATATAATATATATAATATATATATTTATATATATACATATATAAATATATATATATATATATATATATATATATATACATAAATATATATAATATATATACACACATAGGAGGTGCCTTCAATAAGTTTGAGACTTTTTCATAGGGCCACTTTTTCATCGCACAAGCACAAAACTCTAGTCCCTTTCAAAGTACTCCCTCCAGCTGCAATGCACTTGTTGTATCGTTCCAACAACTTCTGAAGGCCCCTGGAAGTCCTCGGTGTGAACGTGCCCATGACCCTCGTCACAGCCTCTTTCATCTCCTCAATGGTCTCAAAACAACTGCATCTGAGGTTGTCCTTGAGCTTGGGGGACAACCAAAAGTCACAGGGAGCAAGGTCTGGACTGTAAGGAGGGTGAGGAATTACCTTGATGCCGTCTCGGTCAAGTAGTTGAAACACGGATGGCTTTGGACTGGTACATTGTTCTGGTGAAAATTCCACCAACCAATTTGAACATCGCTGGCCGAATTCTCTTTGGGAACTCACTCAAGACCTCCACATGGTACTCTTGCTGACTGTCAGTCCAGAGCCAGAGGGAACCCAGTGGATGTAGATCATGCCCTTGCTGCGAAAAAGGGGATCATCATGGGTTTCAGGGTGGACTTGCTCTGTCTGGCCTTCTTGGTCTGGGGAGCCTAGATGCTTCCACTGGAAACTCTGTCTCTTGGTTTCCGGGTCATAGCAGTAGATCCAGCTTCATACAAGTCACCAGAGCCATGAGTACTCTTGGATCTGAATTGATAAGCTCGACCATCTCCCTGCTGTCTTCTGTTCGTCACTGATCACAAACTTGGGATAAACTTCACACAAATCTTCGTATGTTCAGTTCATCATGAATAATTTTGTACACAGTTCCCACACTGACTTCAAGCTGTTCACTTAATGTCTCTATTGACACTCGACGATCTTCATCCATGAAAGTACGAATTTCCCCACCAGCTCCAGTGTTCTGACTTTCCTTCCCTCTCACACCTCTCATCATCTCTGACAGATTCTCTTCTGCCATTAAACTTTCGGTACCAACGAAACACGGATGTTCTGTCCGTGCAAGTTAATCCATAAGTAGTCTGAAGCAGTTCATAAGTCTGCTTAGCGTTCTACGAGTTTAACGCAAAATTTTTATAGCATTTCGCGTTTCCAAAGTGTCCGCCCGTCCCGACTACATTCTGCAAAAAAGTCAGCTGTTACCAGCCTAGTATAGTAGGTGCACGTAATTTCACGTACAACGTCACTTTCAACTTGGAATAACAAAAAACACTGTCTTATCTCATTAGACATATGATAATGGCATATCAAAATTTAAAAAGTGTGTGATAATTATAACTGCCCTATATATATGTGTGTATGTGTGTGTGTGTTTGTAGTATTGAGATTGCGAAGTCTGGCTTCGCCGGGCCTTCACTATGGCTGGCTGTGTCAGCTTTTTATGGCGTCTCATTTGGTTCTCTGACACTCGGTGCTTACAGTGGCGGTGGGATTGCCAGCAGGCGCTCCTATAGCCGTGGTGTAAGCATATCGCATAATCTCTTACCAGCACGATGGCGTGTTCTGTGACCTTGTCTCAGAATTGCGGTGCTCACAATTCTCTAAGTAATGTACGAGCGTGGCGTTCGGCTCGCCGCAATACATGCAACACCTCTCTTCACGGTCTATTGTTTGTATGATCTGCCATGAACAGTGGTAACCTAGTCGCATTCTGTGAAATGACTTCGGTACCTCTGTTGTTTTTCAGAGAGTGCCAGTGGTTCATAGCCGGTGGCGTCTTAGTACCAGCTGGCCGAGGGGGAGGATCTCGTTTCCTCTCTGTGAAGCTGCAGGAGGAAGGAGGTTGCTGTCACGTACACTTCTTCCTAAGTAATTTTCGGCTTGGTTGTATAATCATGGGATTAGGGGGCATACCCTGCCAACTTCGGCTAGTCTGTCAGCAAGCTCATTCCTCTGATCCCAATGTGACTGGAAACCCAGTTTATGATAATTCTTCTACTCTGTGCAAGAAACCTCTGTGCCAGGATAGTAGTCAGAAGGTAGATATTGCATTGGGTGAGCGCTGCTAAAGACAGTCCATGGCTCCTCTGGAGTCTGTAGTATGAAAAACGTGTTCTTCCCTCACGGACGTGTGGCTTAGGGCTCCCATGATAGCAACAGCACTGCCTGTAGCGAGCATTGTCTGTTACCCTCATGGATTTTTTGGCATCCCTTGCTGCGAAGCCGGCGCCTGCAGTGTGGGTCAAGGGATCTATCGATCCATCTGTGTAGTATGTTCTGCTACCGGAGGAGTGATGGTTGCAATGACCCTCTGGGTTTCTGCCTTTAGGCTAGGCGTGGAATATTCATTCTTTCGGTTGCCAGTCTCATGACAGAGAAACTCTATCGAGGTTGTGCCCACAGCGGAGCTTCGACAAAGTCAGGGTGGGGGGGAGTCCATGCCCTTGGCAAGAAGCGGTTCTTGAGCTGATGGCATATTATCACCTGGCTGTGTGAGACAGCCAGGAGTGTTTGCAAACAGCTCGTTATCTTGTTCTAGGCGTCTGACTATTTTATGTCTTAGGCTTGTATACCTGGGAGCTTGGATGATCTTTGATAAGAGCTGTGCTGCCATTAGATCGATTCTTGAGGCCAAGGGAGAAGGTTTGCCTCCAGGAGGAGGTTGAGGACCTTCGCCCACTTGGGGCACCCAGAATGACCCAAGCAGCTTCGTTTGGACTGTCTCCAGTCGGTCTTTATGTTTTTCTTAATGCCAATCAGAGCAAGGGAGGCATAGTCCACAATGGCCGGACAGCATGTACATAGAATGATCTTAGTACTCTGTGTCTGGCCCCTATGCGTCTCCACTCATTGCTCTCATGACAGACAGTCTTGATTTGGTTCAGTCAACCAGGTACTGGACATCCTTCTGGAAGGAGAGGGTCCGGTCTATCCTTACCCCAAGGTAGAGGTAGTCCTGAACCCACTCCAAGTCCATTCCCTGGATTTTCAGATTTGTGCCTTGAACTTTTTGTCTCAGAGTCATTCCTTTGATTTGGCTGCAGACATCTTTAGTCCTGTCCTACAACACTCTCGGATAGGAGGTCCAGACAATGCTGGGCTTTGTTTAGGCAGTATGGTCCAGTGGAGATGATAGCAAGATCGTCTGCATAGGAGATGATCTTTTATGTTGAGGATACAGGACATTAAGTATTGAAGAGGGCTGTACTGAGAACCCCACCTGTGGTGTTCCATTCTTTAGTGGCATGTGCTGTGATAGGTGACCTTGGAATTTGACTCTAGTTGTTCTATTCCTAAAGTAGTCACCCATCCAAGCCAAGAGCTTACCTCTGATTCCTTTTTGGATCAGCTCTCCTGAATGGCAAGAGGATTTGCAATTCAAAAGCTTTCTCCAGGTCAGGAATACTACCACAGATGTGCCCGTGTTTATGTGCTCAAGAGAGTGGCTATGCTGTGCTCTGTGCTCATGCCCTGATGAACCCATGGAGGTGTTCATGTGGGGTCCCATTTTCCATCGGAGCCGGTCAGTACCATCCTCTCGGCCATTTTGGCCAGACAGCTGAGGAGAGAGATGGGCGGTACTTCCCTGGCTCCTTTGGTTTAGGGATGGGAACTATGGTAGCCCTTTTCCAACTCTGGGGTAGAGTGGATGTTTCCAGGAATTGTTGATGAGTTGCAGGAATGCAAGTCGCCTACTAGTCCCAGGTGGGAAATGATGGAGTACGAGGTCCCATCAGAGCCCGGGGCTGTGTTACAACTGGCTTTATAGGCATTTCTTAGTTCCCTCAGAGAAAGAAAACATCTGAGTTATCGGGTTTGGCTGCCCTTTCTCTGATATGAGCAAGTTTTTTGGTTGTAGGTGTTCTTTTCTTGCCCTAAGTTCGGCTGGCAAGCTGTTGCTACTTGTTTTCACAGAGATCTCATGCGCCAGTCTGGTCGCCTCTGACTGGGGGTCATGGTGAATGCATTTGGGGCTGAGCGGCTGGTAGCTCGCTGACCATTGCCATATCTCTGAGAGGGCGGTATGGTGGTCGAAAACCTGACAGAGCAAGCCAGGCTCCAGGCGTGATGCCTCTTGGCACAGTTGGGACATTGGCTGTTGTGTCCCTATTTTCCTCTTTGTATGCCTTGAGGCCACCTCGGTGTTGTGTGCTTGCTGCAGACACCACATTTAGGCTTGGCTGTGTAGCTATCCTGGTGGTACTGTCCATACTTTTGGCACTGAAACACTGAAGTGGATCAGCATGTACATTTGAAGGTTGTAGGTACCCAGTTACCAGATCAAGGGTAGAGGTTGGGTACCTTTCATGGTCACCAGGACTTGCTGGTTGGAGTCTTCCCTTTCGACATTCGAGAAGCCTCCACGACCTGTGGGTGTGATGTGATCACTTCCACATCATACGAGACTGAGAAGCCAAGTAGCACCATCTTGACCCTCTTTTCCTCAAGATTCAGTGGTGAGAGGCTCACTTCCTTCCCTCTTTTAGCTCCTTCGGTTCCTGCAGGAAACCAAGGTAGCTTGATCTTTGGGCATGATGATCATGCCCTGATCTATCGCAACCCGGATCGACAACCGGATTTTGCGTTGGCTCTCCAATGCCCTGACCATTTGGTAGGCATGTCGAAGCCTTCGGGTTTGACAGGTAGCTTGAATTGGGGGAAACGCCTGGGGGTCCAGACTCTCCCTCAGAGTCTGTCTCCGGCCTCGAACGTTTCGGCCCGCCTTTCGGCTTTGGGGCTTGCTCGTGGGGCACCAGCTGTTTCGGCTGGTTCAGCTGGTGCTCCCAACTCGGTCAGGGGGGTCGTCTTAAGGGTACTCACAGACCCTCTTGACTTAGTGCTGCCCTTGAGAGACCAGCATGAGAGTCCATCTGGTGGACCAGACATGTTTTTCTGTATTGTCCATCATCTTGGCTGCAGGCGTGACAGTGTTATCCTGTGCTTGGAGTTTTCTTTGCCACCCAGAAGGCACGTATGGTTCAGGGTGGCTGCCGTGGTATGGGCCTGCACAGGTCGTCAACGTTAGCATCTGTTCGTGTTTTTTTTTTTTTTTTTGTTTCCATGTAATTGGACAGTACTTCATCCATCATGCCACACCCACCACGGAGTCAACAAGGGGAAGCTGAGTGTTAGAGCCAGTATCTAACAGCAACAGGGGTGATAAATGGATATACGCAGCCAATTAGCCATTGCAACGGCACTCACGGATCAGTGTGAGTACCAACAGTAGCATGACTGCTTGACCCTAGCCTCCCGAGGGAGACCAGCCGATTGACCTGACCGGCCTGGATCAGGCGCCTGTCTTGCTGGAAGAGAGGACCAAAGAGGCATGTTGCTAGCCGCAGGGCATACTCATTCACGGCATCGTCAATCTCCAGACTCCCGTCTCCATAGCGCACAAGGCTGCTACGCACAGCAAACACGTAGGTAGGTGTGAACCCTGGGGAGAGACCAGAGTGGATGCCCTTCCACCTACAGGACATCATTGTTTGGAACCCTTTTGCTTATCCTCTGAAGCAGCCACCCAAAGGTTGCTTCAACTCAGTGAGGGAAAGAAGCTCTTGCACTTTTTCCAGGCGATTCCTTTCATCCTCTGAGACAACACCTAAATGTTTCACCTCAGTGAGGGAGTGAAGTCCTCTACCTTTCAAAGTGAATCCCTTTCCTCTGAAACAGCACCCAAAGACTTTCACCTCAGGAGGAAGGGAGCTCTTACACTTTTTCTAGGCAGTTCCTCTCATCCCTCTGAAACAACCACCCAAAGGTTGTTTCACCTTAGTGTGGGAGGAGAGGACCTGTACCTTTTCAAAGTGAATCCCTCTTCCTTCTGAAACAGTCACCCAAAGGCTGTTTCACCTCAGTGAGGGAAGGGGGCTCTTGTACTTTTTCCAGGCAGTTCTTCTCATCCCTCTGAAGCAACCACCCAAAGGTTGTTTCACCTCAGTGAGGGAGGAGAGGACCTGTACCTTTTCAAAGTGAATCCCTCTTCTCTCTGAAACAGCCACCCAAAGGCTGTTTCACCTCAGTGGGAGAAGAGGGGTCCTGCACCTGTTCCAGTAAGTTCCTTGATGCCTTTGAAACAGCCACCCAAAGGCTATTTCACCACAATGAGGGAGAGAAGCTAACTTTTCCAGGTGGTTCCTATGGCGGGACGGAAAGTTAGTGTTCTGTCTAGCGGCAGCTATTTACACAGAACCAGGCTGAGGGCCTGACAAAGTGAGGGGCTCTTACCTGCCTATCGTTCCTATGTGAAACAGCGAGAGTGGCAGTCATCAAATGGTCTGCCAGACCAGTCCCTAGCAAATAGAATGGCAACTCTAAGTACACCGTAAGGCAGGCACTTTAAGGCCCCCCAGACACACCCTCCCCTGGGGGAGGTAAAGGTCTGCCCACGTCCGAGCGGGTATAGAACCCAATTACATTGGCTTGCAGGGGTATTGATACTGGTATTCGGCTTGACTCTTTATTTCTGAGAGTTGA
>NW_023660728.1:0-7500 GCF_015228065.2 Penaeus monodon | reverse complement strand
CTCAGAGGATGAAAGAATCGCTGGAAAAAGTGCAAGAGCTTCTTCCCTCACTGAGTTGAAGCAACCTTTGGGTGGCTGCTTCAGAGGGATAAGCAAAAGGGTTCCAACAATGATGTCCTGTAGGTGAAGGGCATCACTCTGGTCTCTCCCCAGGGTTCACACCTACCTACGTGTTTGCTGTGCGTAGCAGCCTTGTGCGCTATGGAGACGGGAGTCCTGGAGATTGAGCGATGCCGTGAATGAGTATGCCCTGCGGCTAGCAACATGCCTCTTTGGTCCTCTGTTCCAGCAAGACAGGCAGCCTGATCCAGGCCCGGTCAGGTCAATCGGCTGGTCTCCCTCGGGAGGCTAGGGTCAAGCAGTCATGCTACTGTGGTACTCACACTGATCGTGAGTGCCGTTGCAATGGCTAATTGCTGCGTATATCCATTTATCACCCTGTTGCTGTTAGATACTGGCTCTAACACTCAGCTTCCCCTTGTTGGACTCCGTGGTGGGTGTGGGCATGAATGATGAAGTACTGTCCAATTACATGGAAAACAAAAAAAAAAAAAAAAACACGAACAGATGCTAACGTTGACGACCTGTGCAAGGCCCATACCACGGCAGCACCCTGAAGCCATACGTGCTCTGGGTGGCAAAAGAAAACTCCAAGCACAGGATAAACACTGTCACGCTGCAGCCAAGATGATGGACAATACAGAAAAAAACATGTCTGGTCCACAGATGGACTCTCATGCTGGTCTCTCAAGGGCAGCACTAAGTCAAGAGGGTCTGTGAGTACCCTTAAGACGACCCCCTGACCGAGTTGGGAGCACCAGCTGAACCAGCCGAAACAGCTGGTGCCCCCACGAGCAAGCCCAAAGCCGAAAGGGCGGGCCGAAACGTTCGAGGCCGGAGACAGACTCTGAGGGAGAGTCTGGACCCCCAAGGCGTTCCCCCAATTCAAGCTACCTGTCAAACCCGAAGGCTTCGACAATGCCTACCAAATGGTCAGGGCATTGGAGAGCAATGCAAAATCCGGTTGTCGATCCGGGTTGCGAGAGATCAGGGCATGATCATCATGCCCAAAGATCAAGCTACCCTTGGTTTCCTGCAGGAACCGAAGGAGCTAAAAGAGGGAAGGAAAGTGAGCCTCTCACCACTGAATCTTGAGGAAAGAGGGTCAAGATGGTGTACTTGGCTTCTCAGTTCGTATGATGTGGATGTGATCACATCACACCCACAGGTCGTGGAGGCTTCTCGAATGTCGAAAGGGAAGACTCCAACCAGGCAAGTCCTGGTGACCATGAGAGGTGCCCCAACCTCTACCCTTGATCTGGTAACTGGGGTACCTACACCTTCAAATGTACATGCCTGATCCACTTCAGTGTTTCAAGTGCCAAAAGTATGGACAGTACCACCAGGATAGCTGCACAGCCAAGCCTAAATGTGGTGTCTGCAGCAAGGCACAAACACCGAGGTGTGCCTCAAGGCATACAAAGAGGAAAATAGGGACACAACAGCCAAATGTCCCAACTGTGCCAAGAGGCATCACGCCTGAGCCTGGCTTGCTCTGTCAGGTTTCGACCACCATACCGCCCTCTCAGAGATATGGCAATGGGTCAAGCGAGCTACCAGCCGCTCAGCCCCAAAATGCATCACCATGACCCCAGTCAGAGGCGACCAGACTGGCGCATGAGATCTCTGTGAAAACAAGTAGCAACAGCTTGCCAGCCGAACTTAGGCAAGAAAAGAACACCTACAACCAAACAAACTTGCTCATATCAGAGAAAGGGCAGCCAAACCGATAACTCAGATGTTTTCTTTCTCTGAGGGAACTAAGAAATGCCTATAAAGCCAGTGTAACACAGCCCCGGGCTCTGATGGGACCTCGTACTCCATCATTTCCCACCTGGGACTAGTAGGCGAACTTGCATTCCTGCAACTCATCAACAATTCCTGGGAAACATCCACTCTACCCCAGAGTTGGAAAGGGCTACATAGTTCCCATCCCTAAACCAAAGGAGCCAGGGAAGTACCGCCCATCTCTCTCCTCAGCTGTCTGGCCAAAATGGCCGAGAGGATGGTACTGAACGGCTCCGATGGAAAATGGGACCCCCACATGAACACCCATGGGTTCATCAGGGCATGAGCACAGAGCACAGCATAGCCACTCTCTTGAGCACAATAAACACGGGCACATCTGTGGTAGTATCCTGACCTGGAGAAGCTTTTGAATTGCAAATCCTCTTGCCATCAGGAGAGCCTGATCAAAAGGAATCAGAGGTAAGCTCTTGGCTTGGATGGTGATACTTTAGGAATAGAACAACTAGAGTCAAATTCCAGGTCACCTATCACAGCACATGCCACTAAAGAATGGAACACCACAGGGTGGGGTTCTCAGTACAGCCCTCTTCAATACATTAATGTCCTGTATCCTCAACATAAAAGATCATCTCCTATGCAGACGATCTTGCTATCATCTCCACTGGACCATACTGCCTAAACAAAGCCCAGCATTGTCTGGACCTCCTATCCGAGGAGTGTTGTAGGACAGGACTAAAGATGTCTGCAGCCAAATCAAAGGAATGACTCTGAGACAAAATGTTCAAGGCACGAGTCTGAAAATCCAGGAATGGACTGTGAGTGGGTTCAGGACTACCTCTACCTTGGGGTAAGGATAGACCGGACCCTCTCCTTCCAGAAGGATGTCCAGTACCTGGTTGACTGAACAAAATCAAGACTGTCTGTCATGAGAGCAATGAGTGGGAGACGCATAGGGGCCAGACACAGAGTACTAAGATCATTCTATGTACATGCTGTCCGGCCATTGTGGACTATGCCTCCCTGCTCTGATTGGCATTAAGAAAAAACATAAAGACCGACTGGAGACAGTCCAAAACGAAGCTGCTTGGGTCATTCTGGGTGCCCCAAGGTGGGCGAAGGTCCTCAACCTCTCCTGGAGGCAAACCTCTCCCCTTGGCCTCAAGAATCGATCTAATGGCAGCACAGCTCTTATCAAGATCATCCAAGCTCCCAGGTATACAAGCCTAAGACATAAAATAGTCAGACGCCTAGAACAAGATAACGAGCTGTTTGCAAACAACTCCTGGCTTGTCTCACACAGCCAGGGTGATAATATGCCATCAGCTCAAAGAACCGCTTCTTGCCAAGGGCATGGACTCCCCCCCACCCTGACTTGTCGAAGCTCCGCTGTGGGCACAAACCTCGATAGAGTTCTCTGTCATGAGACTGGCAACCGAAAAGAATGAATATTCCTGGCTAGCCTAAAGGCAGAAACCCAGAGGGTCATTGCAACCATCACTCCTCCGGGTAGCAGAACATACTACACAGATGGATCGATAGATCCCTTGACCCACACTGCAGGCGCCGGCTTCGCAGCAAGGGATGCCAAAAAATCCATGAGGGTAACAGACAATGCTCGCTACAGGCAGTGGCTGTTGCTATCATGGGAGCCCTAAGCCACACGTCCGTGAGGGAAGAACACGTTTTCATACATACAGACTCCAGAGGAGCCATGGACTGTCTTTAGCAGCGCTCACCAATGACAATATCTACTTCTGACTACTATCCTGGCACAGAGGTTTCTTGCACAGAGTAGAAGAATTATCATAAACTGGGTTCCAGTCACATTGGATCAGAGGGAATGAGCTTGCTGACAGACTAGCCGAATTGGCAGGGTATGCCCCTAATCCCAGATTATACAACCAAGCCGAAAATTACTTAGAAGAAGTGTACGGTGACAGCAACCTCCTTCCTCCTGCAGCTTCACAGAGAGGAAACGAGATCCTCCCCCTCGGCCAGCTGGTACTAAGACGCCACGGCTAGAACCACTGGCACTCTCTGAAATAAACAACAGAGGTACCGAAGTCATTCTTCACAGAATGCGACTAGGTTACCACTGTCATGGCAGATCATACAAACAATAGACCGTGAAGAGAGGTGTTGCATGTATTGCGGCGAGCCGAACGCCACGCTCGTACATTACTTAGAGAATTGTGAGCACACGCAATTCTGAGACAAGGTCCACAGAACACAGCCATCGTGTGGTAAGAGATTATGCGATATGCTTACACCACGGCTATAGGAGCGCCTGCTGGCAATCCACGCCACTGTAAGCACCGAGTGTCAGAGAACCAAATGAGACAGCCATAAAAGCTGACACAGGCCAGGCCATAGGTGAAAGGCCGGGCGAAGCCAGAACTTCGCAAATCTCAAACTACAAACACACACACACATACACACATATATAATAGGGCAGTTAAATTATCACACACTTTTTAAATTTTGATATGCCATTATCAATATGTCTAATGAGATAAGACAGTGTTTTTGTTATTCCAAGTTGAAAGTGACGGTTGTACGTGGAAATTACGTGCACCCTACTATACTAGGCTGGTAACAGCTGACTTTTTTGCAGAATGTAGTCGGGACGGGCGGACACTTGGAAACGCGAAATGCTATAAAAATTTGCGTTAAACTCGGTAAGAACGCTAAGCAGACTTATGAACTGCTTCAGACTACTTATGGATTAACTTGCACGGACAGAACATCCGTGTTTCGTTGGTACCGAAAGTTTAATGGCAGAAGAGAATCTGTCAGAGATGATGAGAGGTGTGAGAGGGGAAGGAAAGTCAGAACACTGGAGTGGTGGGGAAAATTCGTACTTCATGGATGAAGATCGTCGAGTGTCAATAGAGACATTAAGTGAACAGCTTGATGTCAGTGTGGGAAGTGTGTACAAAATATTCATGATGAATTGAACATACGAAAGATTTGTGTGAAGTTTATCCAAGTTGTGATCAGTGACGAACAGAAGACAGCAGGGAGATGGTCGAGCTTATCAATTCAGATCCAAGAGTACTCATGGCTCTGGTGACTTGTAATGAAAGCTGGATCTACTGCTATGACCCGGAAACCAAGAGACAGAGTTTCCAGTGGGAAGCATCTAGGCTCCCCAGACCCAAGAAGGCCAGACAGAGCAAGTCCACCCTGAAACCATGATGATCCCCTTTTTCGGACAGCAAGGGCATGATTTGCATCCACTGGGTTTCCCTCTGGCTCTGGACTGACAGTCAGCAAAGAGTACTATGTGGAGGTCTTGAGTGAGTCCAAAGAGAATTCGGCCAGCGATGTTCAAATTGGGTTGGTGGAATTTTCACCAGAACAATGTACCAGTCCAAAGCTCCATCCGTGTTTCAACTACTTGACCGAGACGGCATCAAGGTAATTCCTCACCCTCCTTACAGTCCAGACCTTGCTCCCTGTGACTTTTGGTTGTCCCCCCAAGCTCAAGGACAACCTCAGATGCAGTTGTTTTGAGACCATTGAGGAGATGAAAGAGGCTGTGACGAGGGTCATGGCACGTTCACACCGAGGACTTCCAGGGGCCTTCAGAAGTTGTTGGAACGATACAACAAGTGCATTGCAGCTGGAGGGAGTACTTTAAAGGGACTAGAGTTTTGTGCTTGTGCGATGAAAAAGTGGCCCTATGAAAAAAGTCTCAAAACTTATTGAAGGCACTCTATGTGTGTATATATATTATATATATGTAGTATATAATATATATATATATATATATATATATATTTATATATGTATATATATAAATATTATATATATATATATATAATATATATATATATATATATATATATTTGAAGAAGGAATAATACAATGCTGCACGATATATGTATATAACAATTCTCCCTGACCAGGCCTGAACTAGGTCACCCGGATATGAAACCAGAGGGCCAGTACTAACCAATCATAACACACGACCACCAAAAGGGGCGTGCAACTAGGATCTAACTAGCTCCATAGACATTACTATCTAATCATACATGCATAATCATAGTGAGGTTTTACACACACTCTCTGTGGGCACTGGTGGAAATTGATTTAGAAATTCGAAACCGAAGTCAGATGATATATGTGAAAGATGGAATCATTACTTATGTATAAGTAGATAGGTAAAGTCTATTGAGCTAGTTAGATCCTAGTTGCACGCTCCTTTTAATGGGTTGTGTTGTATGGTTTGTTTAGTTACTGGCCCTTCGTCTCATACCCTGAGTGACCTAGGTTCGAGGCCTGGTCAGGGAGGATTATATAATATATAATATATATATATATAATATAATATATATATAATTATATATAGTGTCTACATATTATATTTTTGTATATATATTATTCATATTTATGTATATATATTATATATATATATATAATATATATATATATATATATTATATATAAACAAACACACACATACATTGTATTGGTATCGGTATCGTCTTAGCTACTCAGTAACAGTATCGTTCATGGTATCGCTGGAGTTTTCTCAAGATGTATCGAAAAAAATCGATGAATCAATACATTTACATAACTCTCTCTCTCTCGTGTGGATATAAGGGAAAAGAATCGTTAATTTAATGTTCAAAACAACTTATTTCGGAAATAAATTCACAGCATATAAAGTCAATCTGATAAAACATGGAAAATTAAAACACTAGTGCCTAACAACAAAGACCACATAGGTGTTGTACAGATTACACAAAGCACAGAGCATTTTAATGACTTCTCAAATACTGGAAAACTAACTTATGAGCAAACATCTGCTCTACATTACATCATAACACAGATTGGGTAAGGAGCACAACTAGTGTGTTCAGACCACAACCAGGTGATGTAGAAACTGTTATCTTAGTAATAAAAACCCTCGCAAAACAAATGCCGTAGGTGCAGACAGTATTACTTTGCGCTTTATTAGAGACAGTCTACCCGCAGTTGCACATTATTTGCGGTCACTATTACACTCTCTGGTCATTGGCGTTTTTCCTCGCTTTGGAAAAATGGTATAGTAACGCCAATTTTCAAGTCGGGGGGGGGGGGATATGGATGATGTGAATAATTACCGCGCTACTTCCTATACTATCCAAAGTTCTTAAAAAATGTAGCAAATCAACTGGCGAGTTTCCTGTAAGCCAATAACCTATCATCCGAAACTGCAGTAACGCTGAATACTACAAATTACTGACGAAATTTACAACAGACAAAAATTAGGTAATCTGCTCACACTGTGCGACCTACCTAAAAGCCTGTGAGTGTTATTGTCCTTAACAAACTAATAAATCATAGAACTGATACCGTTTGTTTCAGCAGTTATTTAGGTACAAGGGCCCAATCGGTAAGAATAAATGAAAATATATCATCAAACAACCAATATCTTTTGGTGTTCACAGAGATCTATTTTAGGCTAATCCTATTACAATTTTCATAAATGATTATCAAACATAACCCATAATTGCCTTTTAGTGCAGTACGCCGATGATTCCTAGTTTTTTCATAGTGATTCAATAAGAAACACCCAGCATACTCTATGCAAAGTAATGACCGTAAGCTAAATCTACATAAGACTCAAAAATTTCCAGTGACACAACTCTAGTTCTAAACTAATTAATATGTTTAAATGTTGTGTTCAAATATAAACCCAGT
>NW_023660727.1:12500-18781 GCF_015228065.2 Penaeus monodon | reverse complement strand
AAAAATTTATTTTATATATATATATATATAAAAATTATTATATTATTTTAATTTAATTTTTATGAATATATAATATTATATATAATTTATATTATATATATATATATATATAGATAATATATAATATTATATTATATTTATAAAATATATATATATTTTATATATAAAATATATATATATAATATATATTATATCTATAATATTAAAAGTATATATAATTTTAATAATATATATTATATATAAATAATATTATATAATTAAAAATTAGATATTATATATTTTTTCTTCTTTTAACGGTGGGTTTGTGTCGTGCCCCCGGGTCACAGCAATACTAATTGAGTTTTCATGTTGTGATGCCTTGGAGTAAACGTGTGGGGTCCCATTCCTTCCACAGAGAGTGCCGGGTACCTTTTAGGAAATCATTCTTTATTTATCCGGGTTTGGGCCCAGCACTTGATTTGGGGGCTGGCCACCCAGGGAGGTGGGCAATCAAGGGAAGTCCTTTCGAAGGGAAAAATGCACCGGTCACAAAACCCAGGAAATAGAGTGGTGACCGATAAAAAACGGGGGGAAAGGCAAGGGCGCCAAATTTTGTTTTGAAAATCAGGGAAACCCATATCGCCAACGCCCTTGTAGGCGGGCACTTGAAAAAAAAAAAAAAAATAAAAAAAATAAAAAAATTAATTATATTTTTTTAGTATATTTCAAAAATATAATATTAAAATATATATTTATATATTAATAATATATATATAATATATATTAATATATTATATTTTAAAATAATTATATAATATATTTTTTTTTTTTTTTTTTTTTTTTTTTTTTTTTTTTTTTTTTCAAGGCCCTTCTAAAGGACGGGGTGCTAAAACATGAGCATATGATATTGGATGATGAGGATGATGATATATATATATAAAATATATATAATTATATATATAATATATATAAAAATATATATATAAATAATTTAATCATCTCACAATAATTCAGATGCTCAGTTTGAGCGCGCTCAAAATTTCCCAGAAATCATGAAATCCTGACCCCAACTCCTTTTAGGCCGGGGCGCTTGAAAAAAAAAAAAAAAAAAAAATATAATATAAAAAATATATTAAAATTTTTATGAATAAAATAAAAATAATTATATTATATAAAATTATATATATAATATATATTATATATATATTATTAAATATATAATAATTAAAAATTTTTAATATATATATACATTATATATTTATATAATATATATATAAATTATTATATATATAATAATATATATTTTTAATATAAATATAATAATATATACATATATATATTATATATATATATTTTTTTTTCAAGTGCCTGCCCACAAGGACGTTGGCGATCAGGGATTTCCAGTTTTTAAAGGAATTTTTGAGCGGCTTTCCCTTTCCCGGTTTTTTTATCAGTCCCATCTCTTACCTGGTTCGTACGGGCATGACTTGGGCTGGCTTGCCCCCCCAGGGTAGGCGGGAAATGAGGTGAATTTCCTTGCCCAAGGGAAAAACCCCGGGGCCGGGACCGAACCCTTGAATCAGATTGCCGTGTGACAGTTTGAGTCCGACACCTAACCATCGGCCACCGGCCCTATATATATATTATAAAAATATAATAATCTATATATATTAAAATTTATATATATATATATATATATTTCTTTTAACAGTGGGCCAGTTGACCCGCCGTAGTCACAGATGATATTTATTTTTTTTCAGGGTTGTATGTTTGGTGAGTGTGGTAGGGCCCCCAGTTTTTTACGGGAACCCCAGGTTCCCTTTTTTTAGGTAATCTTTCTCCTCCACCCGGCCGGGCCAGCACGAGGGGGTGGCCGGCCCCACCCAGTGTAGGAAGCAATCAAGGTAAAGCCCCCCCCCAAAGGGGAACAACGCGCCGGCCGGCGACTCCCCCCTCGAACTCAGATTGCCGCCGTGAAGCCCTGGTCCGACACTCAACCCATTGGCCATCGGGCCCTTGAGATATGGGTTTTCCAGATTTTTTTTGGCAATTAGAGGGGTGGTTTGCTTTTCCCTCCCCCCGTTTTTTTTTTTTTTTTTTTTTTCGAGTCACATCTCTATTTACCCGGCACTGACTGGGCTGGTTTGGCCACCAGGGCGGTAGGAAATCGAGGTAAAGTCCTTTGCCAAAGGGAAACAGCACGCGGCCGGGGGATCCCCCCTCGAACTCAAGTTCCCGTCGTGACAGTTTGAGTCCGACGCTGTAACCTTTTTCGCCCACCGGGCCCCCAAAATATTAATATAAAAATATATATATATATAAATTATAAATATATATTATATATATAAAAAGGTAGATGAAAAAATTAAATTCTTAAAATACAAGAGAGTATTTGCGGTTTTAAATTGATCTCGTCAGAAAAATACTAAAAAAAAATTTACACTCTCTCTCTTTTCCCCTTTTCTCTCTCTATTCTCTCTTCTCTCTCTCTTCCTCTTCTCTTCTCTCTCTTTTTCCCTCCTCTCTAACCAATATATAATATATATTAATTTTAATATATATAATAATAAAAATTTTTTTTTTTTTTTTTTTTTTTTTTTTTTTTAAGGGTAGGTTCATTTTTGAGCGCCGTGGTCACAGCATGTTTTTTAAATTTGTAGTTTTATGTTGTGATGCTTTTGGAGTCGCATGGTGGGGCCCCCATTCCTTTTCCGGAGAGTGCCGGTGTACTTTTTGGGTAATTTTTCTCTATTTATCGGGTTGGGCCCAGCACTGACGGGGTGGTTGCCCCCCAGGGTGGGTAGGCAATGGAAGGAATTTCCCTTTCCCCAAGGGGGAACCGCCCCGGCGGTGACTCAAACCCTTTAAAATCAGTTTTGCCGTCGTGACATTTTGAGTGAGCTCAAACCACTTGGCCACCGCCCTATAAATATAGGCTCAAACTGAGATCCCCGTTTTTGATGATGATGATAAATAAATATATATATATATTATAATATATATATATAATTATATATATATATATGCATAATGTACACACAAAAAAATATATATTTTATATATAAAATATATAATATATATATATAATATATTATAATATATTAATTATAAACATAATATACATATATATATAAAATATATATAAAATAATAATTATATTACAATATTATACATAAATATACTATATATATAAATATATATAAAATTAATATAATATATATTATATAATATAAATTTCATCACATCAATAACGGTATGCCAGTTTAGCGCCTTGCCCTCTCCCCACTTTGCCACAAACCGATTTACGTTTTTTTTTTCCCACTGCCCCATCGCAGCCGCAAATATTTTTGTTTTGTTGTCGTCTTGTTTGGGTTTTACCTTTTCCTCTTTTTCGTATCACCACCCCGTGAAAATCTTTTTTTACTTTACTTCTCATACTCCCAAAAACTTTAATTTCCCCCTTTTCAAGAGCCAACAGCGGTCTTTACAATTTATTTTTCAGCATTTCACTTTCGTTTTTTTTTCTCCCAGCAATAGCAGTATTTCTGTAACACCACTTTTCAAAAACTATTGATCTTTTCTTGTCTATCTACTTCAGACCCAACACTCAGAAAATGTGATGCAATTTGGGAAAACTAAATTCAATAAACCCAGTTTGTCCGTAAAGGGAATGCTTCGGTTTTTCCCGATGTTATTTTAGAGCAATTGTGGCGTTTTTTCATGGCAATTTTCTTTTTATCTCCGGTGAATCATCTATGTATTTGTTAAAAAAGCTCCAAGTAAATGAACTCTTTCACATTTCCACAAACATTCCATGATTGTAACAGTTCATCATTTTTCATGCGGTTTTCTTTTAATCTTTGGGTCTTAGTTTTTTTGGCATAAGAAACAAGAAACCTTTTTTCTTGCCTTTTTAACTTTATCTAGTGTTTTTTGTGTTTAAGATACTGCTGGCAATCAAAAAATATATCATTTGGGTACTTAGATTTTATATTTTTTATCCTCCCAAAATCTACAATTCCCTTTAAAATTCTCTAGAGCACCCTTTAAAATGTTTAGAAAATAGTTTAAAGAGGTGCGGGGAAGAAAGCAACCCTGTCGCACTCCTTGTTTGATTCGAACCATTCGAACCCTAAATGGTTCTTTCGTTGTTGTTGTTGGTAAAAAGGGTTTTTTTAGTTGGAGAGTGTTTTTGGAAAATTTATACGTTTATGTTATTCCAGAGGATATTTTGATAACGTATCAAAAGTTTCACGTAAAAGATGAAACACAGGTATAGGGCTTTTTTTATTTTTCGTTTTCTATGATCAATTTTTGATTTGAATTTGGGTTTTGGGACCTTTTTTCCCGGCGAAAACCTGCTTGTTGTTGCAATTTCCTCTTAACTTTAATTCATTTTTTCAGCAAAAATTTTTTAAAAAAATTTGCTTGTGAATTATTAAAGCCAATTTGGGTTATTTTTTTTGATTGGAGGCGTCACCTTTTTTAGGGGTGGGGGTAAAGAATGATTTACCCCGTATTTTTGGGGCCCTTTTTTTATTCCATTTTTTTTTTAGAGTTTTTAGAAGAAGTATTTAAACTTTCGCCAGCATTATTTTATTGTTCTGTGTTATTTATTATTCCCCGGGTTTGTTTTTCTTTTCTTTTTTATGGCTTTTAAAACTTCGTTTGAGTGGCGGGGTTTACTTTGTGTCATTTAGTCTAATTAAAGTTTTTGTTAGATCTTTATTTTTTTGGATAGGTTTGGAACAGTATTTATTCTATCTATCTTTTAGTTTTTTTTCCACACATAAAACAAGCCATCTTCCCTTTGTAGTGTCATGTAGTTTAAATTTTGTGTGATTTCATATCCTTGGTAAGTTTTAGTTTTCTTATTTATGCTTTTTTTAATTTCTGGCAATGTTTATTTAAACATTTTCCTTATCTTGTCGCAATAATTTAAATTTTTTTATATATATAATATATATATATATAAATATATTAATTTATATAATATTTATATATATATATATAATTTTTTTTATTTTTTTTTTTATTTTTTTTTTTTTATTTTTTTTTTTACGGTAGGTTTTGTTTGGAGGCCGGGCACAGCATGATACCCAATTTTAGTTTTTATGTTTTTTGGTGTTTGGAGGAGTACTGGGAGGGCCCATTCCTTTCCCCTGAGAGGCCGGGGTTACCTTTTGGTAATATTCTCTCTATTTTACCCCGGGCTTGGACCCGCCGATTTTGGGGGGGGGTTGGGACCAGGCTAAGTAGGGAACGAGGGGAAATTCCTTTCCAAGGGAAAGCGCGCCCGGGGGGACTCGAACTCAGATTGCCGTGGCCCCGCAGTTTTTGTAATTTTGTATATTTTGCATTATTGTATATTTTTTTGTATATATAGAAATTTTAAAGTTATTTTATAAACAATACAAAAAAAAAAAAAATATTTTATTATATATAATATATATAAAATAATTATATAAATATATATATATATATAATATAAATATATATATATATATACACAAAAACAAACACACACACACAAAACACACACACACACACACACACACACAAAAACATAATATATGCTGTACATGAAAAATTATATAATATATATTAATTTATAATATATATATATATATAATATATATATATATATATTATATATATACACCCCACAAACTAATATTTATTTAATAATATATATATATATATATAAATATATATATATATATATAATTATATATATATATATATTATTAATATATGCTTTTTTGTTATATATGTATAATATAAATAATATATATTATGCATATATATGTATATATGAAATATATGCTTTAAAAAGCAATATATGCATATATATGCATATTATATTATTGCTTTAATATTTTTATATTAAATTAAATATATATATTATAAAATATAAATATATATATAATATATAATAATGCATATAATAATATATGCAAAAATTATATAATATGCATTAATTATATATATATAATAATATATATTATATAAAAATTTATATTATATATAAATATATCCCTTTAATATATTAATGCATATATATGCAATTTATATATATGATATATAGGAATAATCTAGCAATATGTATATATGTATTATGTATATAGTTATATGTATTATGTAAATGAATAGATATTTATATAGTATAATGTATTTTTTTATATTATAAATATATATTATATAATAATTATACAATAACATATTACTTTAAAACAATTAATATTTTATTATAAATAATATATAATATTTTATATTATAATATAATATATATATGATATAAA
>NW_023660727.1:0-2500 GCF_015228065.2 Penaeus monodon | reverse complement strand
ACGTGAACAACCTTGTCTTGTGGCGGGATACAAGCTATTTTTTGCCCAAGTGGCCCAACTGGTTTTCAGGTTCCTCAATAAGTCATAATCGGGGCTTTCTTCCAATACAACTTTGACCTGGAAGTAGTATTCATACCCACAATCTATTCAATGAAAATGGAAGAAATTGTCCTTATAATTAAAATATACCCAAGTTTAAATGCCTTAGATCACTCCCACCTTGGATTAAAACTACATGTTTAATCTATCTACTATTCTTAAACTTATTCAAGTATCTAAATTTGCTAATTTTCATACATTTTATCTATAACTTAAAATGTGAATAAAACACACCCCGGTAAAGCTTGTTCAAGAAAATTTAAAAAGACTGAGATCTTGACTGGTAAAATTTTCCCCTCTCTTGATTGGGAGGAAGAGTCAGATCCACAAAGAAAGGTGTGAAAGTGGTTATTGTTGCCTGGGTGATATCCCGAGCCCCTTTTTCCGAATTTACAAACACGGCTTTGCCAACCACTCAGTTATAGTATCAGGGAGGGTGTACTGCTCACTGAGCACGCCAGAGGAGCTGAATGTAAAAATATTTCATAAATTAGAAAGCATAGGAATATAGGTTCAGGAATTCAGTATCATCAAAATCTAAGTAAAAGTATTCTTGCAAAAAAAACAGAATATATTCACATAGGTTTAAATGCACTATAAATTCCCCAGACCCCCATGGAAAAAGATATTTAAATTTCAGAGCAAAACTTCTTTGTTGGATTATGTTCATATATAGACATTAATGAAGAAAACACCAAGCCATAGTCAATACAATAAAACATTTTGGATGAGTTTGGTCTGTTTTCTACTAATTTTTTTACCAGTCTGTGGAATGGACTAACTTTTCAAAAATATCAGTGATGAAATAATACTTAGAGTAGATATGAAAATTTAGATTCCAATTTGAAAAAAAATTGAATTAAATCAGTTTACATTCCAGTGCAAATAGATAAGCAGAAAGAGAAGGCATCAGTTAGGGAGGTAGAAAAGTGCATCAGTTAGGCTTTTTGGGAAATAAGAATTCAGTTTTTCCATGCAGGTATAAAGCAAAATTTGTCATTAGTTGAAGCCTCCACAACATGTGCTTGTTTTAAACATACTTCCTCTTAACAAACAAAAAATATTCACTCTAAACTTTTTCTTCACAACAGATGAAATACATCTGTCACCAAACCAGTCTCTTTAACAAAAAAAATAGATCTAACCCATTTTTCCTTAAAAAATGCATCCACTGTTTAAATTTTTTAAAAACATAAAGTTTAAAGGTATAAATGTATCTTCATGCATATAAAAAGTACATTTGTGCATAAGTATAGATAATCATTTTTTATTTTTCAGAAAAAAAAAAAAAAAATAGTGAATCTGTCCCAAATATTATCAGGTTTTGTAATCCTACAAAACAGAAAATCATGATGCAAACGTCATTCCAAACACTGTGGGGACTGAAAAACACCATCTCTAATTTGTAATCTTTCTGCACTCTTCACATGATGCCCATTAAATTTCATTTCTTTTTAAAACACTGTCATGGCAGTGCAGAAGCAAAGGGCTAGCTCTTTACCCCATGCACTCGTACAAAAAAAATAGCAATACATTTCTGATGTAAATACAAACTTAGTTCAGCATATAATAAATAAATAAAATATTCTACACATGACTAGTGAATTTGCTTAACCAAAATCTTAATCTGATATACAACGCAACACACCCTAACAAACAATAAATAATATAAAAGTTTACAACTAGCAGGGAAAAGTCGGAAGCAAAACATTCAATCAAGTTCTATTTCTTGTGATTCTACATGCACAAGTATGAATAACTATAATGCAACATTGCTATCCACTCCAATATATCCCTCATCTTTTCCTTTCTACGATATACTCATACCCCCGACACTATTAGCGTCCAAAGCCAAGTTTCTGGAAAGTATTTCCGTACAAGCTAAAACTTCGGCATCTTCTAGATACACATGAGTCTCTGCCATGAGCAAAGTGTAGTCAGCAGAGTTGAAATCCATTCGGTAAGCCTTGTCTTCATTGCCAAATGACGCAAACGGTAGAAAGCTCCACTCTATTTAAAAGAAATTTTCATAAAATGCAATTGTAGCTGAGCCATACTACAAATCATTTCACTCTCAAATTAGGCACATATCCCTACTTATATTCTTCAGTAACTGTCTGTCTCTCTTGAGTGCTTGTCTGTGTCCATATGTGTGCATTTTTGTTTTAAGTATGTGTGTGTGTGTGTGTGTGTGTGTGTGTGTCTTGACTGGGTATATGTGTATCTCTGAGTGCGTATATGGTCTTTTGGGGTGGGGGTGACTCTGTTTTGTGGTGTGTGGTCTTGATAGATAGTGGTCTTTGTGGATCAGGGTGGGCATGTGGAGGTGTGTATGTGTGAGGTGTCTGGGGTGGGTGGGACTGAGGTGTTTTCTCTTTGGTAATGCTCGGCATGTGGATCT
>NW_023660725.1:0-18786 GCF_015228065.2 Penaeus monodon | reverse complement strand
TACATTATAATAAAAAAACAAAAAACACCACACACAAAACACACCCACACACACCACACACACACACACACACAAAAACACACCCAACACACACCACACACACACTCCACACACCACACACACTCCACACACACACCAAGCCCCCTTCCTTTAAAGGAATTTTTATCGCAAAAAACTTCCAGCACTGTTGGAAACCGCCCCCAAACCCTTATCCTCTCAGACCAGATTTATGGTTTTTTATTTTTTAAAGAGAATTGTCAAAAAAATGTAAAACTCGTTTTTTTGGTTGATGTTGTGCACCGGACCACCATTCTCTTAATTTTAAAGGAGCGTTTTTCCATTTAGATAACAAAGATATTTTTTTTTTTTTTTTTTTTTTTTTTAAGATAACACAGTCGTTAACTGATGAAGAATTTTCAGGTGTGGGTTAGTAGGGGGGGAAGGGGAAGTGAGATGATGTACTTTTTTATTAGTAAAAAATTTTTATGGAAAATTTTGCATTTTTTAAAATTTTCTATTTTAGAAAACAGTTTTTTGTGCTACGTATTTACACAGCTTTTTGCCTCCGTTTCCAAAATTTTTATATATAAAATAATAATTATATATATATATATAATACATAAAATTTACATATATATTATTTAATATATATATATTTTTATATATATAATATAATATAATACTATACCCTTAATGTGGTGGTGTGTGTTGTGTGTATTATTTTATAATTATTATATTATTATTATAATAATATAATAATATATTTATATTTAATATATATATATGATATTTTATATATTATTTATATATATTTATATTACATTTTTATCACAAGGAGCTAACGCCGACGGGAGCGTATGGCCGCCCCACCTTCGCTTCCAGCCACGAAAAATCCCTCGAGGCGATTTCCCGGGGCCCAGGGGCCCTTCTTTCCTCGCGACGGGTCTCGTCGGTTGCCCAAAGCCATGATCTCCTAGGTCGTCCACAGGTCCCTCCCCCGGGTTGTCGCAGAGAGAAAATTGGGGGCGGGGTCGCCACAGGGAGAAAAATTAGGGGGCCTTTTAATGCCTCTTTGGCGATCCGGATTAGCAAGTGGGGCCCCATGCCAGCTCACGGTGAAAACCGCCGGTTTGGGACACGGGGTCCTCAAAGTACCCATATCCGCAAAGGGGGATTTTTAAAAAGGCATCAAGGCGAGAATCCAAAACCTGGATAGCGTCCTTTCGCTTCCAAAACAAAACGGGCAGTATCAAGGCGAAGACCGCAGTTGGCCCTTCTGCATGGGACCGACATCTCCAAACGTTTGTGACCGAGTTCGGGGGCCCCGTTCCCAGACCAATCCTCTACTGACTTCCGGTCGGGAAAACCCCCGAGATTGGACTACGCTACCAAGGATTAAAAATTTTGAAACTTAAGTCCTGCGCAAGCGGTCGAGTGAACGGTTCCCCTAACGGGCCCCCCAAAAGCCCGAATTTTGGTCTTGGCCCGGAAACCCTCTGGGTACGGGCTTCCCCTTGGGCTAAATGCTAAAGGCCCCCAAAAGTGCCCCCAGCGACTCAGATAGGATGGCAAATCGTCGGAAAGTAAAGGTCTAAACCCTAATATTCCTAGTGTTGCTCCAACGACTTGGCTATGTTCCCCTTTATCCGTTTACGGGTGTTGAAAAGTGTTGGTGCAAGGACGATTTGCCTCACCCGAGTAACAGGGAAGAAGTTCGATACCCTACCCCCTTTACAGCATTTTTTACATAATGGAGGGGGAAAATCTATAGGGGTTTGCTATCAGGAAAATAACGTGTGGGAAATTTCCCCCTTTGGCCCTAGGATCCCCCATAGCGTTTCCCGATGCAAGTCAAACGCCTTTGAGGTCGATGGGCTAAAGCAACCCAAACCCCAAATCAGACGGCGCCCCAAAATTACCGAACGCTAGTAACGGTCTATCGGGTTCCCAGGAGTAAAACCCAGACTGCCCCGGTCCTGGTGCTCAGTAGGGGGTTGGGGATCGTTTCGAAAATGTGGGCGAGAACCTTGCCGGTATTGAGCAGTGTAATGCCACGGTAGTTGCTACATTTCCCAACGATCCCATTTCCCTTCCAGAGGGGGATGACCAGCCCTCGCGGGGTCAAGGGGGAATGGTACCAATGCCAGTGGCGTAGACTGTAAAAGGCCCGAGCCATAGGTTCCCCCCCAAGCCTTTAGCAGTCAGCAGGGATATCACTAGCCGCGCTTTCCCACTCTTCAGCGGAAATCGCCATCCAACCCTGTTAGGTGGGGGTTTCCCTCGCTGATGGGTGGGTCCGGACGGCCCTGAGACTCGCTGCATCCAAAAAACTTTTGGGAAGGGTTACCGGGAAACTTTTAAAAAATACTAACTGATCTGAAGACCCGTCCACCCGCTGTTTGGACTGCAGTCTCTGTGAGGAGGGTTTAGAGTTCATTTTCTCAGGGTTTGGGTAGGCGGGCAAAGGTCATTTACCAAAAAAAGGCCCTTCGCCCCTTCAGCAAGTTTTCCTGATAACTGCCCTTGCCCCTTCTCAGTAGTGTCCGACCCCTACCCCCAGGGAAGAGCAAGATTTGGGGTTCCATTAGCCGAGCCTTGGAACGCTTCAGTGGCCCTTAAAGGTCCCCAGGGAGAGGGGAATTCCCCTTGCCCTGGGCGTAACCCCTGGCTCCTGAGCGTTTTCGAGTTTTTACCCCTTTGAATAGCTCCACAGAGAACGGGGTCCGTCAGGTTCCGAGTTCTGTGAATCGGTCAGGACGCCAGGGAAACCCCAGGGGACACTCCTCCCCCCTTAGTCGCCCGGGTTTAAAACCCCCTTAGGGTGGTCATGGGGGGACGGGTATTTTTGAAGTGGACCCGCATGCCCCAACCATCCTAGGTCGGGCCACAAACTCAGCCCCCCCGGGGTAAACCCTGCAGTTCGGGGAGGATCCCCATGCATGCAAACGAAGTGGTCATTTTTGGGCACTTCCCCTACGCTGTACCAAGCCCAGCATGGGGTTGGGAGGTGGCCCCAGGAGCCAGAATCCCTTTTTTCGGGGACCTAGCAAGGGCCGGAGAAGGAGGCTTTCTCGTGGGGGATCAGTCCTGACCATGGGGCGACAGACATCTCGTAGCCAGCTCGGTCAAGCCGGATCCCGCTTTGAAGCACCCAGAAACAATGCAAATATTCCCAAGATGCGAGTTTGGCACAAAAAAACGTCTTTCACATAAATTTTTATATCCCGGGTAGGAGCGTATACAGCAAAAGAGAATGAAGCAAAGCATGTTCACCAAGCCATGCCCCTCTAACCCGGGGGTTTCCCTAAATCCGGGGTTTAAAAGTCGGCTGGGATGTATGGTCCCCCCTGGAGGTGGGACCATCCTGCGGCCGCCCAGTAGTAGGTGAAACCACCCACATGATCGGCCGCTAAAAGGTTTCTCACCTGTGAGGGGGCAGCCCCCCAAACTCCCGCCCTTTAAATTCCCGCGATGCAAGGAACCGTACCCTGCCGCAAGGAGGATGTTCAAGCGCCCACCCGGAAAGACGCCTCGATTTAAACCCGGGGGGTCACTCCGGGTGCACGCCCCCTCGCCGCCCCCGCCGACACAGTCCCCAAATAAAGGGGGGGGGAGGCTGTGGGCCGCCATTCACCTTGGGGATATATATATTTTGTTGTTTGGGGGGTTTTTGGGGTGGTTTTGTGTGTGTGTGTTTGTGTGTGGTGTTGGGGTGTTTGTGTATGTTGTGTGTGGTGTGTTGTTGTGTGGTGTGTGTGTGTGTGTGTGTGTGTGTGGTGTGTGTGGGGTGTGTGGTGGTGCGTTTGTATAATAATAATATTATATAATATATTATTATATATAATATATAATTTTATATAACACGGAAAACTTCAGCACCCAAAAAAACACAGCCCTATGCATTTCACAGACGAACAAAATATCTCCCATTTTGAGGCAAACGTTTTTCTGAAGAAAACTTTTTTTCCTTTTCATCAAAATTTGGGAGTAGGAAGGGTTTCTCGATATACATATTCCCTCGTGTACATAATTTGGGGTTTGTAAAAAAGTTTAGGATCTGCTGAAAACGAAGATAACGGTAGGACAACTACGCAGCAACGAGCCTTTTACCCCTTTAAAAAAAGAATGGGAATGGGAAGTGTTTTAAATCCCCTTGTGCGGGCTGTTGTGTTAGTGTGGCGCGCAACGAAAGCGTGTGTGAGGTTATTAGGTTATTCTCCATTTCCTGTAAAACAATTCCACATTACGTACTGATATCGCACATTGTACTCTAAAGATATTCCCAATCAGATACATCCTATAAAAGGTTACCCAAAGATAAACTAAGTAATTTTTACGACACCGTATGATTAATTTCTAACCCATTTCACGTACGACCCAATTGGAATTTTTATAATATGTGATCAAATTTTCACAAGAAGCGTATCTCCGTTTGGAAAGAATTCGTCATAGGAAGGGGGCCCACACTTTTATACTGTGTGCTCGCGTGTGTATGCGTTTTTGAAGTTTTCATTTAAAAATTTTAAAAAGTTTAAACCCAGATAAATTCCAAACTAAAGTATCTAATTTTATATCTGTTTTTAAAAACATTTTTAACAATAAATCTTTTTTTTTTTTTTGACGACTGAGGTAAAAATCAGTCACTGACGTACATAAAAGCAAAGTACTTGGTAGAAATAGTAAAATTTTGCCAAAATTCGGCAAAGCGTTCATCTTACTTTTTACTTCGCGACTTCTTCATTTAGCTTCGAGTTTTCACAATCTGTTTTAACGGTATTGGGGGTATACGTGTTCAGCTTTTCAAATTCGCGTTGAAAAAACGTTATGCAGAAAGAAGGAAATTGAGAGGCAGGCAAAAGGGCGAAGTAAAGTATTTAAATAAAGGGAAAGAGACAAAATCCCCCAGACGAAAAAAAACTTGAAAAATTATAGTCAGAAGTACAATCGTAAAAAAAAATACAAAAAATAGAAAAATAAAGCGTAAAAAGAAACAAAGCTAAAAAGAACAAAATTTAATACGTCAAAAAGCAAAAACAAAGTGGTTAAAAAAAATCACGAACAAGTAAACAAAAAAAAATTCACAAAAAAATATGTAAATATGAAAGTTTTTTCTTTTAGTAAAACTACTAAAAAGGAGGGGAAAAATCAAAAAAAACAAGAGTAATGAAAAAGAAAAAAACAAAGAAATAATATGAAATTATGAGTTTTTTTTTTTCAGAAAAACAAAAATTTAGTAATATAAAAAAGACGAAAAAGTAGTAAAAATGAGAAAAAAAAAACACAAAAAAAGCAAAATGTGATTGAGAAAAAAAAAAAAAAACCAAAACAAAAACCCACATAAGAAATGAAATTCACAGAAATAAATTTGATTTAGAGAAAAAAAGCAGAGAAACGAAAAACGTAATTAAGAAAAAGAAAAAAGAAAAGAAAAACGTAATTATGAGAAATTTTCTTTACCCCTCTTTTTTTGTAAATTTAAAAGAAAAAATCACAAAAAACGAAAACGTAAAAGGAAACGAAATCTCACGAACACAATCCGTAATTAAGGGAAAATCACAGGAACATAAAGATAATTAACAAAAGGGAGAATGAGAATAAACATTTTCAATACAAAGGGTGCTAACGATTTGGAAATATTTTTCAGAAATACATAAATCAGAAAGAAAAAATACAGAGTATTAACATCAAGTGATAGGACCCGTTCTCGTATTCCCCTTCACATACCAAAAAAACCTTTTGTGTCTTATTTACAGTTTAAAATTTCAAATAAAAAAGATTTAGAACTACCGAATCATAATTTTTCCTTGGTATCGCAGGTTTCGGAGGTCACCACCCTTTAATTTTTGAAAATTTTTTATATTCACACACCAACACACAACACCCCAAACAACACACACACACACACACAACACACACAAACACACACACACACATATATATATATATATATAATATTATATATATATAATATAAAATTAAAATATTCACATAACTTTTAAAGTACCAGGAAAATAAAAAATATGTAGAATAAAAAATTTTTTGAATACCCTTTTCCATTTAAACCAAAATTTGAAACAAAACATGACGAGACGCTTCCGTCTCTCGTGTTGGGAAACTTTTGGAGATGATGCGCCCAAGGGTAAACATAAAGATATAATAAAAACATTTGGGCTATCGTTTTCCTTGATGACAAAATTGTTAAACAAAACCCTAGGATCAAAAAAAATTTGCTCTTCTTACCATGGCCTTAAAAATGAAAGATTTTTACTACGATAGTTTTTTGATTTTTAAATAATTTTGTTTCAGAGTAGGACGATCTGTGAAAAGTTTAATTTTTCCCCTATTGCCTAGTATTGAAGGATATTTTTTAAGATCAATTATGGCACAGAGTAAATATCTTAAATTATATCACTTACATACCCCAAAAAATGGGAAATTTAAAAAAAGAACTGCAATGGCATTAATAAGTATTACTACATATTCTATAATGATATAATGTGGTTATATAAAATATAATATATAAAAATATATATATATATTATATATATATATAATTATAACATGACACGAGACCAAAAAACTTATCTAGCACTAGGGGCAACGAATCCCATTAACACCCTTTTCGTTTTTGAAAAAAACATATAGAGGCGAATCAAATTGGCTTCCCCTTTTCTTTTGTTTCAAACCAACAAAAGGGGCTCCCCTCCGCCGCTGTCTCGAGGGGCAGGAATTTTAAAATTTGGGGGGGGAGCCAGGAAAGTGTGGGACGACAGTTTTTCGGCGGAAATAAGGCCCTTATTTCGAAACAGTTTATGCTGTTATCTGTTTTTTTTTTGTTATAATTAGTCTTGTTAACCAAAATTTCGTTTGAAAATTTTTTTTAAAACATTTAAATATGTTTCCTATATTACCGATATTAATGTCAAAGTTTTGTGAATACTCAGATTTTTGTCTCTTTATCACGAGCCTTTTATTCTTGTAAGCACCATAAACCCCTTCCGCATACAATGTAAAAAAACCCTTTTTTTCCCTTTCACCACAAACCCCCCGGACCATTGTATCGAATTTTTGTTCATTCAAATTCTTTCATGTTTCATTATGAAATATTTAAAAAACAAAGTTGTCATAAAAATTTTGAGCGTGACACAGATCGTTGTCCCATACCCCGTGCCAAAAATTTTTAAAACGCGACAATTTTAACTAAACCCCAGTCCCAAAACCAGTACCATCAAAAGGGAACACGAACTCCCCCCAATACATTGGCCACAGTACAATTGCTTGGGCAACCAGGGAAATTTTAAGCTCCCCGTTTTGCTAATGAAAATTTTTCTCCGTCGCGATGTATGCAGACCCATAATTTTTTTATTGTTTTTTCAATCCCCCATGGTTTACTAATTTTTCTTCCAGTTCGGAGATCCCATTCATCTGCATGCATCGCCAGGGCTTGGAAGTCACGTGGTTTACGACAGAAAGCTCAGCTCTTTAATTTTGTGTTAAAAAACCCCTTTTTCCCCAAACATGCCTTATATGATTTGCTCAGTGTATGCAAATAAGCACTTTTGGGGCTGTTTTGGGGCAGCTATCTTTCTCGTATATGTTGTATTTTTTATCGGTATCTGGCGTTTTTCCGTACTCCCAAATATCTGAATATGTAAATCATAATTTTTTTTTACTTTGACAACGAGAGGGTTACGAAAAAAAAACAAAAATTCAAAAAAAAACAAAAAAGATAAACAGTATTCACAGAAACGCAAAAAGAATAAAAAAAAAAAACAATTCTCAAGAAACACAACACGTAATTAAGATAAAAAAAAGTCACAGAAACACAATACGGAAATAAGAGAGAGAGAGAGAGAGAAAAAGGGTTAGGAGGAAGGAGGAGAGGAGAGGGAGGAGAGAGAGGAGAGAGAGAAGGAAAGTAAGCAAATAAAAAATTTAAAATTTCACGGAAACACAATGAGTAAAATTTTCAGTTTTTATTTCGGAACAGTGTAAGCAGGGGGTAAAAACCCTTGAATGAAGCAACATCTGCTCCCGTTAAAACATGAACAGTTTTCTCGCCTTAACTTAGTTTTCCAGCTTCGGTTTAAGTGAAGTTTTTTTAATTAGGTTTGATCTCACTTCTTTTTCTCTCTGTCTCTTTTCGTCTGTCGGTCTCCTCTGTCTCTATCCTTGGTTTTGTTTTCCCTTTCTCTCCTTTTAGTGTGATGTGTGTAGTGTGTGGTTTTTTGGGGCGGGTGGGGTGTGTATGTTGTGTGTCGTGTTGTGTGTTTTTGTGTTGTGTGTGTGTGGGGTGGGTGTGTGTTGTGGTTTTTTTTTGGGGTGTGTGTTGTGTGTGGGTGTGTGTGTGTGTCAAAGAGTTTATTTTGGGTTGTAAAAATCACGATGGGTTTTGTATGGTACGAGAAAAAATATTTAAAACCACGTATGGAGAGGGACGGTGCTTGAGCGCGGGGAGCTAACCCCATGGGGACCCGTGTAGTCCAGGCAGGGCCCCCTTTCTTTACATCCGCGGCGATGTTCCTGCAGGGGTGCAGGCCTAGGGGCGATTTTCGGTGACCCCTTTCCCATGGCCCTTTGGCAGCCGTATCTACGGGGGGGGTTCCCTCCTTCGGTTAAGCAACCAAATAAAGAACACAAAAACCCAGGGAAATGGGAAAACAAGCTTGAAACACGTGGGGCGCCCCCCAGGGGGTCGGCGCTTGTAAAGTCTTCACAAGTGGCTTTGGGTCGTTTAAAGGGTTTTTCGGGGTAGCCATAACGTCAGGGTTCCCCCCGGGAGCGCGGTTTTTGGAATCCCCCGGGGGCAGATGCAGAAGGTTGGGCGGTATGGAGGGGTTTTTAGCTTATTGGCCCCCACATCTCCTCTCTCTCTCATCTTTCTTCTTCTCTCCCCCTTTCTTTCTCTCTTTCCTCTCTCTTTCTCCCCCCTTTTTAGTCTCCCCTTTTCTCTCTCTCTCTCTCTCTCTCTCTCTCCTCCTCTCTCTCTCCCCTTTCTCTCTATCCTCCTTCCCCTTTCTTTCTCTTTTCCCCTTTTTTCCCCCCCCCTTTATGTTTCCCTTTCTTCTCTTCTCCCTCTCTTCTTTCCCCCTTTCTTCCCCTCTTGTCTCTAATAAAAAAATTATTCAGACAGAATGGCAGGGGGATGGTTTGGGAAAGGGAAAAGATAACGAAGAGAGAAATGATAAGGATTTCATGGGGGAAAAACCCGATTTTTTTTTTTTTAAGAAAAAAAAAAAATACCTATATATAATGTGTGGTGTATGGTTTTGGGGTTGTGTGTGTGGGTAGGGTGTTGTGTGTGTGTGTATGGGCTTGTGCTCGGGCTGTGCGTGTGCGTTGCGGTGCATGGGTTTTTGTGCGTTTTTCATTTCGCATTTTAGTCTCCCTTGGCCTGGGGGGCAACAATTTGGACCACAAATATGTGGAATTTCATATTAAAATAGGAAAGGGGGATATCATGGGAAAGGGGGTTTTGGGCAGTTTGTATAGCAAAAATCTGCCTTTTATCAGATAAACTTGACCTGAAATATTAAGTAAAACCTAAACGCGTTTAAAAGAGCTTTTAGTGTGGCTCAGGGGCTGAAATTTATAAAATAGTAAAAGGAGGCGATAGGGCATCGGGAGATGTGGCAAGATTGTGTGGAGCAAAACCTGCCTCCTTATTTTTGTAAAACTTTAAAAAAAGCACAGCTGAAAAATCAGAGTGCTGAAAATTTTTTAGGTCTGAAGATGAGACGAAATACAGATAATATAGTTTTGTGTCAAAGGTAAGTCCAGATATTCCTTGCGATTTATTTTTTTTTTTTTAAGGATTTTAATCCCCTGATGACGGGGGGTCACTTCCCTTTGTTTCCGATAAAACCCAAGACGGCAAAACAGCTGTTTAGTCCTCACCCCACATCCCCTGATACAATTCTTTAATTTGTTTTCTTTCATTGCTAAAATGGGGAAAGCAAAACAAGTAGAAAAAGACTTAATCATGTATTTTTTTCGGGAGGAACAAAATAATTAGTCGAGAAAACTGAGTTGGTCTTTTTTTCTCTTTATCGTCGTCTCTCGATTATCTATTATCTCTCCTTCCCTTTTTTCCCCCCTTTCCCCCTTTTCCCTTCCTTCCCCAACTCCCCTCTTCTTCATTCCCCCCCCCTCCCTCTTCCCTCTCTCTCTCTTTTTCTCTCTCTCTCTTCTCTCTCCCTCTCCTCTCTACCTCTCTCCCTCCCCTCCTCCCCTTTCCCCCCAACCCTCTCTCTCTCTCCTGATTTTATATCAAATTGATAGATAGATGTACGTAAATTAGATAAAGACCCATAATTTCAGGAAATCACCAAAATTTTTTTTCAGAATATATTTATTTTACGCTAAGATTTTCCGAAACACTGGTTTGCAAAATATATTCTCTCTCTCTCTCTCTCTTTCTGTATAATATATATAAAATTATATATATATATATAAAATTTTATATGTAGTATCGAAATATATTTGTATATATACAACATACGACACACAACACACAACACACACCCCACCAACACATTTAATTTTTAAATAATTATTTAATATATAAAAATTTTAAATATAAACAAATATAAAATATATTTTATTATATATTTTATAATAATATATATAATATATATAATAGAATTGGGTTTTACCCACACAACACACACAACACAAACACACCACACACACACACATATTTTTTTTTATATATATATATAATATATAAAATATTAATATTTTATAGTATATATTTTATTTATTATATAGCAAAAACCAAAAACATACACCCACAACACACACACAACCACACCAAAAAATATAAAATATATATATATAAAAAATATTTTTAAAATAATATAACGAGGATATATATAATATAATATATATATTTAGGGTTAAACACACACACACACACACACAACAAAAACAAACCCCCACAAACCCCTAAATATATAAAATATAAAAAATAAGTATTTATATAAAATATATTTATGTGTGTGTGTGTGTGGTGTGTGTGTGGTGTGGTGTGTGTGTGTTTGGGGTGTGTGCTTTTTTACATATATATTAAAATATATTATAAAAATATAATTTTATATATTATATATACATGCAACATATAACAAACACCCCACAACACCCAACACACAAATATATATATATATATAAATAATATATATAGAAACATACAATTATTATATACACTACCTACAAACATATATCATGCATTCAATTTCTTTCATCAGCATAGCATATAAATATATATATAAATTAATATATATATATATATAATATATTAATAAATATAATATATATATATGCTACACACACCCCACACCACCACAAACAACACACACACACACACCACACACACATTATATAATTTAAAATATTTTAAATATATATTAAATATAAATATAAAATATAACAACAAACATAAATACACATGCTACATATATAAAATATAAATATATAAAATTATATATTATATATAATTAATATTAAGTATATATTTATAAAAATATATATATATTATAATAATTATTATATATACATCATAGAACTTTCATATTATACAGCATGCAACTAAAATACAACAACATTTATATATATTAAAATAAAATATATATATATATATTAAAAATATATTATATAAGTATATATAAATATATAATATATATATATAATATATATGGAAGAAAAACCCCAATACAAACTAGATTTTTTGAAAAATTATTTTGTTTTGTGGGGTTTTTTTCCTTGTATCAAACGAAGAGTGTTTTTTTTATTCAATTATATAATATTTTATATATATATAATTTTATATATAATAATATATATATAAAATTTTCCCAACAAACCCCCAAAACACACCACACACAAATAATAATATATAATATAAAATATAACATATAAATATATATATATATATTAATATACACACACAATATATATTATCTATAATATAAATATTATTATATTTAATAAAAATATTTATATATATACCATATACGAAGCGCCCCCTGGTCGTATATTACCTAAATAAAGCGAGGGTGTATTTTATGCGAATTTTGGATTCCTAATATAAAAAATTCGTTTATTAAAAAAAAACCATACTATACGCCGGGGCAGAGGGGGGGAGGGGGGGAAAATTTAGGGCGGATCCCAAAATCAACTATATCTGTACATTTTGTAAACCTTTAAAACAAAAAAAATAAAAACCCACACACTCCACACACAGATAAATATATAATATATATAATATATAATATATATTTTAATATAAAATATATATATATATATTATAATATAATATAATTAAAATATATTTTTTACGCCGACCGCCTCTTTCCTTGACCAACAAAAGGGGGGTAGGCAACGGCGTGCTTTCACGGGGCGTGAACACTGAACACTCCAAGAGGCACGAACCCCACAGCGTCCAAAACCCGGAAGGAAACGCCAAGTGGCGAGGGAGGGCACGAAATAAACACAAAAAAAGTCTTCTTTATTTACACAAAATTTTACCCCCTAATTTTTATGGCACAAACAGGGGGGAAACCACATTCACACAACAATACAGCTTTAACAGGGGAACACCGGGTTTTTCTCAGGTCCAAGGGCACAACGAGGTTTACAGGGCAGCACCCAACTGCCTCTCTTTGGTTGTTCCTCCCCTCCTCCGTCCAGCCAGCTCAAATGTTTCCCCGGGTCCCTTCATGTAAAAATGTTCGACAGAGAAAAGACCCACTGGCAGATATCCCCCCCTATCAAGCAGACGCCCCGTCTGCTTGACAATCTAAACCTGAAACAAACACAAAAAAAATTTAAAATAAAATCAGTTCTCAAAAAACACAAAAATTTTACCAGCGCGGTTTTTCTTCGCTCTCGCGGGGTCTTTTGGAGGTGGGGGCGGGGGGTAGTTTGGCAGGGCACCCAGAGGGTATTTCCGCCCCAAGCCCGGCTCAGGTCCCCATTGAAACTGTGCATCGCCTCACCGCCCAAATGCTGCCCTCATCTGGGTCGCGTTGCCACGTCCCATCGCCGCTACTGGGCTAATTTCATCTTTTTTTTCACCAGGGCCCCCAGGGTAGCTTTGGCCCATGGTAACCCCACGGGGGCCCAGGAAAACAGACGGCTTTTTCGCCCTCTGCAATCGATAGGACATCAGAGGGGGCCCGCTACCACCTTTTAGGCCCCCCTCCCGGGGCTTTTATTTCGGCGAGAGCCCTCGTTTCCCGAAAGGGTTATGCAGCCACACTCTGTCACCTAGTTGTCCCTCCTTCCCCACCCTCTCCTTCAGGCAGGCCGGCTACCTTGAGCTTGCCACGCACCCCGTCGGTGACCTTCCCCCAGATTCTCCTGCATCATGCAAGCTATGTGACAGTTGGAAAGTTCCGGGGGGGGCCGCCCGGGGCCAAAACATGGTCCCCTGGCTCACCCCCCAAAACATGATCGGGCGGGTGTGAAGCCTGTTCCTCAGCACGCAGCCCGGGTACCATGAGCATGGCGGGGCTTGACCCCCAGTTTCCTGATTTTCCCTGCAAAATTGGCAAACTTTTGAGCAAGGTAGGGGTTAACCCCGCTCCCCACCCCATCACTGGGGGAGGGGGTCTCCGTGTCTTGCGCACCCCAAACACTCAAAAACACTCACGGAACTCGTGACTCAAACCCCGGGCCCTTGGTCAGGTGCGTTCAAAAGGGCACACCAAAAGGGAATGAATTCTTTCACTAACACCCCACCCAGGGTCTCGGCCCTCGGGTTTGGGTATGCATATCCTGGGCCCCTTTTGAAAAATAGTCCATTCCACACAGATGAAAATCGGTTTTTTTGTGGGTAAGCCGGGGACCGGCAAGTCTATTCCCCCCGTTCCATGGGTGCTCCCACCCCGTCACCTGTAACGGGCCGGTTCTTTCTAGCTGGGCCCTTCTTTGCACTGCACACATCCATGCCTACACCACTCGACACGTCACTTCTCATGCCCACCCGAAAAGCGTTGAGGGGCGGTCGGGGGTCTTTTTCTCGCCCAATTGGCCATGGTAACAGGGCATTTTTCCCTCAGAAAACTCAGCAGAGGGCTCGGGGGTACACAAAACCCAGGTCACGCCCACTTCACTCAAATTACCCAGCGTTATTAAAAAAACCGCTTGATCCACTGAAAATTTCCCACTGGTCCACCAGACATTTTTGGGGGGGTCTCCGCGCCACCCCAAAACAGGGGTCCACTGGACCCCTCAACCAGGACAATGGAAAAGGTCAAGCCCTCACGTTGGCCCTTCCCCCTCATCATCACTTTAGGGCACATTCCAGCCCCTGAGACGGAGGCAACAGGATCAAGTCCTTTGAACCGGGTTGAAACAGCCCAAGGGCGCGACTCAGGCTGTCAGGTTTGCAATGGACAGCCCGGGGTTTGTGGACGAGGGTATTTTGTATGTTAAAGGCGCCCAAACCCTCTTGCCCAGCTGACCCTGCTCCCTTCAGCGACTTAAAACACTGTAGGGCAGCAGGTCAGTCCGGAGGGGAAAATGGGGCACCGTAGGGTATGGGGAATGCTCGAGACTTTCACCACCGCCAGCAATCTTTCCCTTGTCACACAATAGTTGCGTTCGGGCCCTGTAAATTGGCCTGTAGTAGGCCACGACATACCTTTCCGTCCTTTATCTGTGAAAAAAACCGCCCGTGCTTCCGCACTACGTCAGTGCCAACGGGAAAGGGATTCGGGTGGGATGGGGGAAAGCCCCGGTGCTTCCACCAGGCCTTCTTAGGTTGTCAAATGCAGATGACACCCCTTCCCCACGGGAAGCCTCCCCTTTCGTGTAAGTCGGTGGAGAGGAGCCGCTCAGGCGAAGTCTGTAAAAGGGGCGGGTAGTGACAGGCCCAGGTACCCGACTTCCCCACATTGGGGGAAGGGCCACTTCTCCACCACCGCCACCTTCTGTGGGGGGTGCGCACACCGTCTTGCTGACTACACCCCCGAAAATGGCCCCTCATGTGGAACTCCCCCAAAATTTCTTGGGCTGAGTTGAGGGGGGCCCTTCCACCGTTTTGTAGTATTTCCTCCACGTCCAGCCCTCCTCAAAGGGTGCCCCGAAGATATACGTCATCAATGTGACAAGCGCGTTTTCCACTGAGGCCACCCAAATACCCTCTCCATCAGACCTCGAAAAAAACCGGGGCATTGCAGAGACCAAAGGGCATGACGTGAATTGCCACAGGCCTTCCCCAAGGAAAAAGGCAGCTTTGGCTTGTCCTCCCGCCATCCCCACCTGGGAAAACCCGACTTCAGGCGAGTGTGGAGAACATGGCCCCCACCAATGCATCGGTGTTTCATAAATTCTCGGCAATGGGTTAGCCCTTTGATTTCTGTCTTTTCAGCCCCGGGTAGTACACAAAAGGTTGTTCCGTCCTTTTTTTCCAGGCTACCGCTGAGAAGGACTTTTGACCGTTCATCACCCCCTGTCCCCTAGCTCATTGACAGGTGCTGCATTCTTCTCGTCGGTTTGGGGCAAAATCGGGGGGGGTTTTGGGGCAAACTACTTCCGGGTTAATGGGGGTGCTTCACCAACCGTGGGGCCCAGGTCCAAGTCCCCCCGGGCTAAACACTCTGCATCTGGAAGGGTGTGGAGCATCTTCTCGTCTGGTTTCCCGTCAGGTTGCGGCGCCCCGGTCGCCAAGTCCCGAGGAAGTGGGCAAGGGCCCCACAAACCCAACCCCCGCCCCCCGACGATCTTCTGGACGCCCCACCCCCTCACAAGTGCCAGTTGCCCCAGCTGGCACCTTTGGTCTTTTTGGAGAAGTTGGCTACCAACATGTAAAACCCCCCCCCTGGTCCAACAAGGCCCGCCCACCCCTAGCCCTCACCCGCTGCAAGTTTTGGTTGGGCCCCCGAGCCCCCTTTCTCCACGCATCACCTACAGTCGACACGGATCTAGACTCTGTCCTGGGGGCAAGGGGCAGTCGTCAGCTTAAACCCCCTGCACAGCCAACCCTGGGAAACAAGGGGACCCCTTCACCCTCACCCCCACCAGCTTCGTCAAGGTGACACACCCCTTTTCGCGTCGGTATCAAAGGGCCCCGAAACAGTGCTCTCCAACGGCACAACACCCGGGGCCCCTGCACTGCTCCCCGCCAAAACAAACCTCCCCTGGCCCCCTGACTGCACCCAATGCCCCGTGCACACACAGTCTCTGTGGGGCTTGGAAGTCGCTATGGCCAACATATCAGGGGGCCCCTAGGGTCTTCTCAGCCCCGTGCCCCCTGTCGGGGGCATGGCTTCCCATCTATTTAGCCCTTCCCCCCCTGCACATGCGGTTGACGGCAGCTTTCCCAAATCGGGGTCGGGAACCCCGGCGGTGGGTTTGGCCCCTTTCCCAGAGATTTCCGCCTGACCATTCCTTAGCCTTAGGCATGCATGGATGGGACCCTACCCGCCACAGTCCTTTCAACACTGCTGGAAAGGGATCAGAATCCTCCGGTTGAGAGGACGTGTTCTCCGCCCCCGACAGATACGTCTGTGCCCCACCTTTCCGCACCCAAAACAAAACCTTGGAAAGTTCTTTGGGGGGACCTTCCTCATGCTATTTTTTCCCTTTAGCCTTCCGGCCCCCGGGGTCACGGCGGGGGGGAGCAGTGGCCCCAGGCCCTCGTTGCCTTCAGGAAGGCCCCGAATCCAGGCCCTCGCCCCCGCCACCTGCGGTCCCCAGGGGTGCCTCTTGATGTAGATTTTCAGGCTGGTCCTGTAAACGTCAACAAAGAAATCAGGGCCAGGCCACGATCATCTCTTCCGCAGGCAGGGTACGACCCCCCTTCCCCGCCTCCCCAATTTGTGCCAGTGGGCAGTGTCTCGCCCCGCTCAGATCCTCTTAAGGGGGGCCCGATCCCGGCCCGGTGGTGGGCCCCCAAAAAGGGGTTTTTAAAACCTGCCACGCTGTGTAAGAGCCTGTTGGGACCGGTAGATCCCAAACTTCCACGCGGGGCCCCTTAGCGCTGTACCCCTGCAGGGCCCTTTTCCCTGGCTCCCCGCCCCGGGGAGAGACGCATTTTAAAGGGCGACATTGCCTCCAGGCCACCTTCCCCTCTACTCAGCTGGTAGCTTCACAGAATGTCTGAGGCGAGGGGGGGGTGGAGAACGCGTGCCGTGGGAAATAAAAAACGCCCGGGGGGAGAAAGGGGGTGAGGGGGGCAACGAGGGGGGTTACCGGGGGCCGGTTTTTCCGCCACCAACCCAAGGGGCGGTTCGTGGGTCCCACCTTTTGCGCCCACTGTCCCCCCCGAGCTCGAGGCCGGGGTTTCCCGCCACGGGCCCAGGGGACCCCAGTAAACCCGACACTCGGCATCTGTTGCCCGAACCTGTCTGCCTTCTCTGCTTTTCAACGTTCTACCTATGACGCCCCCTTTTCCCCCTTTACTTCCCCCTCAGGTCCTGAACCTGCCCTTCAGAGTCTCACCTCCTCCCTCAGTTCACTTTCATACGTTGCAGGCCCGTCGGTGTATGCTGAGTTTCCATCTTCAAGATGCAAGATTCTCTGTGCACCTCAAAAGTGGAGAACTTTTTCCCTGCCTTCCTTGCCTGCTCTCGACGAGAGGTGGCCTGCTCGTGTTCCCCCTTTTGCCTGCTCTTTGCCCCTTTTTGCCTTTCCCCCCTATACCGGGGCCCGAAAGGCAGGGTCAGGCCATCTGGGTCGGTTTCACCCCATCTTCCTGCCTCAGTATAGCCTCCTCTCCCCCATGGCTGCCGCCCTCTTTGGGGGAACATGAAAATCGGCGCTCTCAGATCAAAAATTTCCCCAAACCCACTCCTACACCATTTGTACGCCCACCGCCCCGTCTCTCGCCCACCAAAAAAAACAAGGAAAAAAGGCAGGGAGGGACGGCGTTATTCACAGGGTCGTGAACCTAACAGCTCCCAAAAGGCCCGCCCACAGGCCCCGAACACCCGGGGAGGAAACGCCAAGTGGCGAGGCAGGGCAGAAGTAAACACAAAAAACAGTCTTTTCCTTTTTTTACACAATTATTACCCCTACACTTTTAAGGCACAATACGGGGGAAACCACATGTCAACAGCACAAAACAGCTTATAACAGGGGAACACCAGGGTTTTTTTTCGGTCACAAGTCACCACGAGGTCTTCACAGGGCGCACCCAAATGCCTCTTCTTGGCTTTTTCCTCCCCTCCTCCGCTCACAGCCAGCGCGACATGTTTTTCCCAGGTCCCTTCATGTAAACAATGTTTTCGCAAGAGCAAAAACCCACTGGCGTAGCAAATGGAAAAAATATAAAAATTTTATAAATAAAAAAAATAATATATATTGATAATATAATAATATTATATAAAAAAATAATATATATATTATAATTAAAATAAAACAATATTATATAATTATTATTATATATATATATATCATTATATATATAAATTTTTAATATTATATATATTATTATAATTTTAATATATATAATTTTATTATTATTAATATATATATATATATATATAAATATTATATATATATTATATATATATATTTTGTGTTGGTGTGGGTGTTGTGTGTGTTTGGGGTGTGTGGTAGTATATAAAATTTATAAATTATATATATATATTATATTAAAAATATATTATATATATTATAAGGGGGGGGCGGGGGCCTTGTGGATCTCGCCTTTTCCCCCCCCCCAAAATTAAAACCCCCCCCCAAGGCAGGCCCCCCCCCCTTCCAAAAAAAAAAAAAAAAAAAAAAAAGTTTAACCCCGCTTTTGGGAAAAAAAAAAAAAAAAAAAATTTTTTTTTTTGG
>NW_023660724.1:12500-17500 GCF_015228065.2 Penaeus monodon | reverse complement strand
GGTTCCGGGCCCTGAGGGAGGAAGTAAGGGAAAGGCGGCGTCACGAGGTAGAAAAACGTTTTGCAAGCAGAAAAGGCAGAAAAAGGTTTTCGGGAAACAAAATGCCAGGTGTCAATTTACTGGGGTCTGCCTGGGGCCCCGTGGCGGAAACCCCCCGGGCCCCCCGCGCGTCGTGTCGGAGCCAGTGGTCCCCTGCAGAAGCTGGGGACCCATCGAAACCGCTCCCTTGGGTTAGGTGGCGGCAAACTCGGACCCGCCCCAACCCCCCCTCGTGCCCCCCACCCCCTTCCTCCCCCCGGTAGGGGGTTAGTTCAGGGCCCGGGTTTTCTCCAACCCTGCACCTCTCCCCCTCCAGACCTTTTGTGGGGCGAAGCCACTGAGTACGACGGGAAGGTGCCGGGGGAGGCATATGTCCCCCCAATTTAAATGCTGGCATCCCCCAGGGCTGGACCCAAAAGAAAAGGGCCCTGCAGCTGGTAACAGAAAACTAAGGGGCCCCTGGGTGGAAGGTTGGGGCTCTGCCGCACCCAACATGCCCTTACACCAGCTTGGGGGGAGGCTTTGAAACGCCTTTTTTCGGCACCCCACCGGGCCAGGTATATGGGGGCCCCTTGAAGAAGCGGACTCGTGACGTGGCAGCCCCACGCCCCCAGCTGGCGCAGGATGTGGGGGCGCGGGTAAGGAGGCCCAAAACCCTGGGGCTGCGAAGAGATGTTGTGGGCCCCTGGCCCGCGATTTCTTTTTTTTTGATGCTTTTGCAGGACCGCACGAAAATCTGGTCAAGCAGGCACACCCAAAGGACTTCGGGGGCGATGGCGAGGGCCTTGGAGTTCGGGGCCTTCCTAAAAGGAAAACCATGGCCTGGGGCCAGCTGCCCCAACCCCCCCCCCATGACTTCCGGGCCCCCCAAAGGCAAGTGGAAAAGGTAGCATTGGGAAGGTGACCCCAAAAGCCTTTCCAAGGCTTGGTTTGGGGCCTGCGGTGGGAAAGGGCACGACTAGTCGGGTCGGGGGAGGGGGAGAACACGTCCTCTCAACTGGACGGATTTTGATCCCTTGCACAGTGCTGCGGGAATGTGGGGGGTTATGGCCCCACCATCCGAGTGCATGCCCCCCCCTAATCCCCAAAGGAAAAGTGGTACGGAGGAAAACTCGGTCAGCGGGAGGGGGGGCCCCCCAAACCCACCGCCCCCTCTTTTCCCGGCCCCCTTTGGAAGCTGCCGTCGAACCACACGTGCGGTGGATCCCCTCAGTAGAGGGGGAACCATCCGCCTGACGTGGACACTGGGGCTGAGAAGAGCCTAGTGCGGCCGGGATATTTTTGGCCCAAATATGCCTTCCAGATCCCACAGAGACTGTGGGGTGTCACGGGGCATTGTGTGAAAAGCTCAAGGGGGGCCAGTGGAGGCTCTATTGGCGTGGGCCACGGGGCAGCGGCTGCCGGTGTATGGACCGATCGGACAGCCTGTTCTGGCCTTGACTACCCTAACGCAAGAAAGGGTTTTGTGTCGCCCTTTGGGCGGAAGCTGGTGAGGGTGCACGGTGAAGATGGCCCTTGCTTCCAGAGGTTGGTTGTCCCCGGGTTTTTTACGGCTGGCGACGCCCTTGCCCCCCAGGACAGAGTCAAAACCCCGGTGTCGACTGTCAAGATGATGCGGGGGAGTAGAGGCCTCGTGGACCCCCTTAAAAAAAACCTGCAGCGGGCTGATGGCGTAGTGGTTTGGGGAGCCTTGTTTGGCCCAGGGGGGGGGGTTTGTTACAGTGTTGGTAGCTAATTTTCTCCGAAAAGGGCCCAGAAGGTCCAGCTGGTGCAAAGCTGGGCACTTGTGGGGGAAGTGGAGCGCCCCCAGAAGAGTTGTCGGGAGGGGGAAAGTTGGTTGGTGTGGGGCCTTCCCCTAAACTTCCTCAAGGACTTCCCCGCACTGGCTGTGGCGTTACCATGACCAGGGAAGCTACTCCTGGGCCCAGGTAAAAAAAAGGGAAGATGACGTTAGCCCCAGACGCGATGAGGACGTGGCAGAGCTGACCGAGATGAGGACAAGCTTTTTTGGAGGGTGAGGGCGATGCAGCAGACTCAATGGTGACCTGACCGGTCTTGGGACAGGAAATCCCCCTCGGGGTGCCACTGCCAAATCTACCCCCCCCCCCCACCTCCCCAGAGCGACCCCAGGAGAGCGAAGAAAGCCGCGCTGGATAAAGATTTTGTTTTTTCTGAGAACTTTTTTTTATTTAAATTTCTGATTTTTTTCAGGTTTAAGATATGTCAGAGCAGACGGGGGCGTCTGCTTGAAGGGGGGGGGTAGTGCTACGCCAGTGGGTTTCTTGTCTCTGTGCGAAAAAATGTTTTTAACATGAAGGGGCCTGGGGAAACTACGCGCAGGCCCCGCGAGCAAGGAGCCGGGGGAAAAAAAGCCGAGGACGCGGTTTGGGGGGCGCTCCTGTGAAGACCTCGTGTGTGCCTTTGTGACCTGAAAAACTTGTTTCCCCCCTTTTTTGAGCTGTATCGTGCAGTGGACTGCTGGGTTTTCCCCCTGTATTGTGCCCCATGAAAAGTGTAAAAGGGGTAAAAAAGGAAGACTTTTATTTTGTTTTTACTTCGTGCCCTGCCCGCCACTTTTGGCGTTTCCTCTTCCTGGGGGTTCTGGGACGCTGTGGTGTTTTTGTTTCCCCCTTGGAAAAATTTTTGTTTCCGCCCTGTGGATAGCACCCGTCTGCCAGCCTGCCTTGTGTTGGTGGCAGAGAGCGAGGCGAACCGGCTAAAAATTATATATATATATAATAATATTATATATATATTTTATATATATAAAAATTTTAATAATAAAATAATTTATTATTTTTTTTTTTTATTCATATATATATATATTTTTCATACATATATTTGTGTGTGGGGTTATATATTTTATTATATATAATATATTTATTTATTATATATTTTATAATATATATAAAAATTATTATATATAATATTTATTATAATGTTCAAAGGATTGTGAAAAAAGGATATTTTCAATTTTTATTTTTTTCATCTGTTAAATCAAAAATTCAAGATTAAAAAGCAAATCAACTGAAACAAAATAAGATTCATCCAACAGATAGATATTTTTCGGCGAGTTCCTTTCCCCAAAGTCCACTAAAAGCCCCCGGTGTGCGTTTTTAAAAACAATATACACACACGATCACCCTTCACTTCTATGAAAGGGAAATTTGCTAAATTTTATTGACTGTACATTCAACACCAGAGCTAAAACCCTTTTTTTTTGGGATTCGTTGGATATTCATGATTTGTTTTTTGATATTCTGGGATATTCATGTTTTATATTCATGGGGACCATTCAAAGCAGGCTTATTGGCAAAACCCCAAAATGTCACTTTTTTAAACACTCGTTTAGTCAACACTCTCATTTTAAATTTTTGGGTTTGGTACGAATTATGGAAAACAGAGGGAAATTTTTACCACTCAAAAGGTATCTTCATTCTCTTTATGATTTCCCTAAGGATTAAAATAGGGTTATGATACTTTTTCCGCCTGATTGGTTTTCACCTTAAAAAATCCTTTAAAATAAAGTTCCGGCCCTCAAATGATAAAATAAACGTTGAAAAGGAAAAAAAAACAAAACGTCAAATGGAAAAGACTGTTCCATTCATTTTTTTTGTGCTTTCTGCTGTGCAAGGGCGGTAATGGGGGTTTCACGAATCCCAAAAATGTGCTTTGTCTTAATGGATAGTTTTTTTTCTGTTATAGGATCTTTTGATATATGTGTGTTATATGTTATTATTTATGTATAACAAAATTATTCAAATAATATATTATAAAATATATATTATATTATTATATAATTTTTTATAAAAATATATATTATATATTATAATATATTATATATTTTATAATTTTAATTTTATATATGTAATATATATATATTGTGGTGTGGTGTGGGGTGGGGTTTTGCGTTGTGTTTGGATGTCTATTATGTATACACCACGCCGTACACCACCACCACACACCACAATCACCACTACACACACACCACATATACCCCCCCAAGACCCGCAAACGCATGCACACACACACACACACCAAAAACCCCACACACAACCAACACACACAACACACAACCCCACACACACACACCCACATATATATAATATTTATATTTTATTTTTATTATTATATATATAATAATATATATATATGAATATATTAATATATATATAGAATAATTTTATATATATATATAATATATATATATATATATTATTAATAATTTGTGTTGTGTGTGTTGTGTTGTGTGTGTTTGGGTTTTGTGTGTGTGTGGGTTTTTGTGTGGTAAAGTGTGTGGAGTGTTGTGTTTATAATTAATATATATATAATATTTATATTTAATAATTATAAATATTATATAATTTTATAATATAATTATCACAAGCTACATTTTTTTGTGTATTTAGGTAATAAACCCCCCATGTAAATCAAAAGACGGGAAAAAAAAATGAATTAACATAAAAAAAGATAATCCAAAAAATTCTTTCTTTTTTATACCAAAAAACTTGAAATGTGGGGGGGCGAAAAAAAGTTTTTCGAAGTCAAACTTTTTTCATTTTTCCGATGAATCAAGTTTGGCTTCGAAACCGCCGTCTCGAATTTCTAATAAACGTATTTTTATTTATCACAGTCTTCTTTCACATGTGTTTTCCCCGTATAAATTGTATAATACTTTGTACGGTGAAATGTATGTTGTGTTCCACACACACACAAACACACACACTACACACACACACACACACATACACACACAAATCACACCCACACGCGCGCCCGCGCACATTATCATACATACATTATGTTAAAAATTTTATAATATATAATTAAAAATATATTATAATAATATATTATATAATAAAAACATTATATATATTTGGTTTGTTGTCTGTTTATCTATTTAGTCAATATTTTGTTTTCCCTATTTCACCCGTTGCCAAATATTCTTTTTTTTTATCACA